>NW_024039456.1:0-142500 GCF_016077235.1 Cyprinodon tularosa
CTTGGTCATTAGGCAGGGAAACAAAGGGTAAGCCCCGTGCCATGTTATGACTGAGAGTTCTGAAACTTGGACCACTTATGTAACCCCTCAGGACCTACAAAAAAGTATCTTGGGGCCATGGTCCAAATCACACAGGAAGTCGGCCATTTTGAATCAAAACAATCACTTTGCTTTTTTACCTTTGTGACCTATTTGAGCGAACTCCTCCTAGAGCTTTTGAGTTACAGACTTTATATTCACTGTATAATGACTTGAGACATTGGGGATCAAAAGTTATCAAAGTTAGCGTCGTGATCGCGCATGTGCGCGCTTTCCGGAAATCCTATACACTACTGTTTATGCTCTAAAAACATTCTAAATGACTTCGTTTCGAGTAAATTCTGGATGCTACCCACTCAGGACACTTGGAATACATTGGACGAGCAGTATGGAGGAATATTGACACGTTTTTTGTGGACTTTTATGGACCTTTCTGCCTCGGGCGCCATAGACCTCCATTATTTGAATGTCAGCAGACAGCAAGAAGCCTCCCAGATCTCCAGATGCATTTGAGATATCAAAAAAGTACTCCAGGGTGTTGTTCAGCATGGGGGTGAGTAGAAAATGAAGGCTAACCATGTTTTGGGTGTACTATTCCTTTAAGAAAAATAAAGTGCTTCTATAAGAAATTCATAAAAAACACTAATGAAACGTCAAAGAAACATTTGTTTTGTACAACATAACCTTAGAGGCATTATAGCTCATACTGGCACTTACATTTTTTAGTTTATAAACCTCAATATAATTGTTAAATAGGCTTATTAAAATTTTAACCATACTTTTCAATTAGCTTTTTACCTTTTTTTTTTTTCTTGACTTGTTGACTTTTTTCAACTTAATTTACAGTAGATGTTGTTATTTCTTTGCTTCTTCATTCCACTTCACTGTTCTGTGGTACTTGTGATGGCCGGACCCATTAAATGAAAAGTCTGGTCAGCAAGGAATGATCATTGGGTCATTATTTGTACCTTTAAACTAATATGTTTGCGGGGATTTAAAGTTGTAGGGAAGTCATTTTAAATGTCAAATCATTCTGGCTTGAACATGTATGTAAATGTAATCTTTATCAGACTACGTTGTCCCAAAGTTTACAAAATTTCTATATAAAAAAAAAAAAAAACCTGTCTTAAAATCAGTTTTTTTCCCCTGCTATTTTCTGCAGGCCAGTTAGTTATACGTCAGCTTGTACACCTAAATTCGACCAGTCGTATATCAACGGTCATCTGTCAATCAAATTTTTTCTGTCATAGCATCGTGATTCATAAGTCGCAGCTAATATACGCAATGGTTGAAATAGGAAATAAGAATCCTTTCCTTTCCCATTGAGTTGCGTCCCAGTGTTCACGGGGATGGACGTCTGTGTCTTCGGCAGGCGTAGAGCTAACAGAACTGGCAGCGTTGCGAGGCAAGGGCTCAAACATGTACGGCTGGAAGCCTTCTACACCAAACCAAGCTTCTGCCGCCCTGGCGTCCTCTTCCACAACATCTTCGTCCCCGCTTTCCTCCTCTAAATAAAAAATGGATGACGGAGGAGACTCATCCACGACCTCCGACACAAAACTCTCCTCCTCTCGCATGTTTTGCGCTGTCTATAGCGTTCCCTTTAGCGTTTCTTCCTGACAGTGTCGTTGCCAAGTCACCAATGCAATGGAACGTTTGGAACAGCCTTTTCCCTTGGTCATAGAATGCAAAACGGAGTTTACATTGTCATAGATGAATAATAGTTCATTGGGTGAAATGGACGTACATAGAAGTAGAAACCCCATTGACACCTCCTTTCTCCGCAAATCTCACAATTCTAATGCAGCAGAGGCAGCAGGAGCAGCTAGTTTACATGCAAAGTCAATGGTTGACGCACATAAAAGCGCAGCAAAACGCCCCCAGGGGGTTTTGAATAGCAGGAGCAGCACGTCTGAGCAGCTGATCATGTGACGCACGGGACGTGCTGCAGATGGAACTACTGCTGGCGCTGGAAAAATGTAACTCTTGCTGCTCGACGCGCCACATCAGCCAATCAGAGAAGCTGATGTGGAAGCTGGGGGGGAGAGAGAGACATCGCTGATGATGCAGAGTGCTATGATCACTCCTCTGAAAGAGTTCATTAGCGCCTATATTAACTTAAAATGCCGAAATCTGCTGGCAAAACATGTTCACTTTTATTATCCTGGTGCCTGCAGCTTGGATTACGTACATGAAAAACTTTCCAGAAAACCGCGAGGAGGCGACCGGGCCATTGGCTGCTGTTGAACGCTGTCCTAGTGACAGCGCCGGTGTACGGGGATCTGTGCGGCTCCGACACAAATAATATTTGAAGGCAGGATGGTAATCTGGATGAACTGACTGCACAGATGAAGTTTTCAAGTGGACTTTCTCACTTAAAAACATATTAAAACTACTTTTTACCGACTTATCACAGCAAATATAGCTGCCATTGTTACAGTTAGGTGGCATCATCCAGTGCTTTGACCACATTATAAGCACTGTCCCGTAAAACTACATGAACTCCCGCATGGTCAATTTTCTACCTATCGAGCATCACCTTAAACATGGCTGATAGATTGACAATGTGACTTGATGATGTTCAGTTCGTCTATCCACTGCACGGTAAGACTCAACATGGATATTAAAGTTAAATCAAAAGTCTAGATATCTGTGGTAAAGCTGGTAAAGGCTCATTGCCTTTTAACAGGTTACTGATGTTTCCCAGAAACTTTGTTGAACAAGTTTTTACTTCAGCTGTAGCTTGATTGCTATCTTCAAATGCTGCATAGGCGGCAGTATGGTGTTGTTTTTTTAACTGGCAATTGAGGTTTGTTGTGTTGTTTAAATTGCACCTCCACCACTACTTATGTTGGCCTTGCGTGTTTTACAAATTTCAATCCTTTGCTTGTTTTCTTTACCTGTTAAATAATTTCAAACCAACGACATGGCTGATTAAGTTCACCCTCTGGGCGAAATCACTGCACACAAACAGATGTGACTTGGTGGGGAGGTCTCACGCAGCAGAGCAGAGAAGGATGGGAGCTGACTTTCAGTGCTCTGTGTGGTTATTGGGTATTTGTTTTAAATGCAAGGATCAATTCAATTAATTGCTGATCAATAATCAACAAAAAATTAAGGCAGTCAGGGCTGATTAAAACAAAAAAATAGATATATTTTTGTCTGCTTCTGCTTTTCTGACATTTTATCAGAAATTAGCCTGAGTAGCGTCAGCAATTCACATGGCAGGCGAAAGGTTTCGATGAGTCATCTGATCTGCATGTTGTCGATTTTACCTCAATATGGCGGATGTGGACTTTACAACGACTTTACTTTAAAGAGCTGGACAGAACCCCCATCAGATCCTTCAGAGATGCTTCCAGTTTGGAGAGTCCAGGAGCTACAGCTGAATCACAGCAGAGAAAAAAACATAACCGGGACCAGGCTGCCAGCCATGTCACCAGCTACAACTAACAAACCACAGCGGGTGATCTGAGGATTCCTCAGAGGAATAAAAGCTAAAGCTGGCTTCAAGCTAGCTACAGAAGCTAACTGTGATGATTCTAAGCTACAGAGGGGATCAGCGGCAGTTCTCATAAAACCGTTGGCAAGACAACACTGAAGTCGTGGTAGAGCCTACAGCCGGGAATAAGTAGGTCTACATCGGAGAAGCCAGCCATGGAGGCAGAGCTAGGAGTGGCTAAAGGTAGCTGGATCTAGCCTCTAGGCTAACTGCAGGGGATGAAAGGTGTATACAGAAGATCAAAGACCACCAGCAGAGCTGGGGAGAGAAGTCATCATCTGTGCTGGGAGTGAGACAACAAAATGGTCCTTTTTGGCCTAAATGAAAACGCCTTTTCAATGGTTTTTATCTTGTTTTCAATACTTCAATTGCTCCCTGGAGGCCGTTTGTGGAATCCTTCATTTGTTTCCAAACTGTTGCCTCCACAGGTGCCTAGTTTAAGCATTAAATCACACTGCATCAATTATTCATCCTAAAGCATCAGGGATCAACCTGCTGCCTCACTGTCTGACTGTAAGCTACAGTAGCTCTTTTCACAGACACTCGATCAAAGGCCACAGGAGCTTCTGGCTGGGTCCAGGGGCAGCCTAAGATTAGGAGATTGCAGCTTTGTTTGCTGTTGCACAGTCAGGACCTGGGTCACGCCAACTGTGATCAGTATTTATTTATTCTAAAATAGGTATGGCTTATGATCTTTGGAAAAAACTTTACCTTTAATTGTTATACTGTGCTTTTCTAACTACGTCTGGGCATTATAATGGCTCCGACTGTCAAGTTATACTAATATTAAAATAAATTTTTGTTGTTGGTTGCTTATAAGAAATAACCAGAGCACATGGGGTTGTTTTTCAAAGATACTGATGGAACTGTTTGAGGAAATGTGTTGCAGAATCCATAATCAATCCAAAGTGAAGCTAATGGTCATACTGAAGAATTATCTTATTGTTCCAAGAGGCTGCGGCTTGATTTGTTGACTGGTTTGGTGCTTTTTGTTGTTTCTGTGCTCCTTTGTTTAGCCCTCTGTAGAAGAAAGCAAAGGCTTTGATATTCTGCTGCATTGTCTCCGCAGGTTTGAAGCTTTCTTGACCCCTCCATGTCCCCTCCTTCCTTAGTGTCCCATTAGAGAAAATGTCTTTTTTTTAAAACTGGTCATAAAAATGACAAATATGAGACAAAAGCAATGGTTGTTGCTTGATTACTTTTGAAGTTGAGTTCACTTTAACTATAATTGTCCACAAATACTCAACGAACAGCAGATAATGCAAACCGATGATTCCTAACTTACATTTATTAAACCATGCCGTTAACACGTAACCTAACATCTGCAGTAGTGACTCCTCCTGCTTAGGATACAGACATTTTCTAGCTTCCTGTACAACTCGCTCGGTTAAGATAAACTGTGTTTTGTTAATGGAGAACGTGATTGTGTGGTAGGCCAGACGTTCCTCTGTCTTGCTCCCTGATATTCTCTTTATGTGTGAAATTGTTATTGGGATAAACAGGGGGGACAGCTTCAGTGTGGAAAAACATTTTTTTTTTTGTCAGTTACCTACTAATGGGTTCCTGTTATATATTTTAAATATGTATAGGTTAAGATTTTTTTGTTTTATGTCAACAATAAATCGCTAAAATATGATATACTATATGTGTATATGAATGTATGTATTTATGTACTTATTTTTCCTGCATGGTTGGGCAGTTTTTTTTTAAAAACAGACGTCCCCGTCCTTGTGGGGCCCTCTGCCAGGTCCCCATCGGGGAGATGACCATTTTTAAGGCTTAGGTGTTAAGTTTAGGACTAAGGTATGAATTGAGGTTTGGTTGGGGTTAATTATGTACGGTACTTGTGATGGTTAGGTTTTGGGTCAGAATTGGGCTGTAGAAATTACTTACAAATGAGTAGAAGTCAGTGTGATGTTGGGACGATCCTCTTGTAAGAAAAAAAACATCCCTGTTGAACACTCAAACAAACCAGATTACACAGTTTACATGAACATCAGTGATTTGAACAAAATGGACAACAGAACTAAAAAATGTGTCCTTTAAGAATGACTGCACTGGTTAATATGGTCTAAATTTCAGACTTGGACTTAGACAGATTTTATTTTGTCATTTTGTAGCTACACACAATTGTATACAAAAATAAATTTTGTTAAGCACAGCTCTCTAGAAGTTTTCATTTTTTAAAGTGCAGCCTTGATAAAGGTAAGCAGCAGTGATGAAAACATTGTGATGAAAAAAATCACTGGTGGAGAAAAAAAAGTGATAAACAAACACATGACTGTATAGTTATAGTTCCAACATTCAGGTTTTGTTCTTTTTTTTTTTTTTTATAACCCGTTTTACATAACAGTGAACAGTCTAATGGCAGTGGGGGGAAAAACTGTTCGTGAATTTGCTGGACCTCCATCCAACGCTACAAAGTCTCTTCCCAGAGGGCAGCAGGGAGAAGAGTCCTTGATGGGGGGGTGAGGGGTCATTTATGATGTTACGGGCTCGGGTCACGCAGCGCTGGGATGAAAAGTATTTAATAGAGGGAAGAGCAGCCCCCGATGATCCTCTCTTTTGTTCTCACCACTCTCCTCACCTTCTTCCAGTCTAAGGCGCTGCAGCCTCCACACCACACAGTGAGACAGCTGGTCAGAACGCTCTCTATGGAGCTTCTGTAGAAGGTGGGGAGGATGGTGGGGGCAGGTGGGCTCTCCTCATGCTCTGCAAGAAGTTCATGTGCTTTTGTGCCCTTTTGACCAGTGAAGAGGTGTTTACATTCCAGTTGAGAGTGTCTGTGATGTGCACCCCCAGGAATTTGGTGCTGTTGCCTGCCTCTACAGCTGAACTGTTGATGTGCAGTGGAGCGTGGTTAGACTGGTTCTTCTTGAAGTCCATGCTGATCTCCTTCATCTTTTCCACAATCAGGATCAGGCTGTTATCAGTCCACTGGCTGCTCCACCTCCTCTCTGTAGTTCTGGTCGTTGTCATCACTGAGTTCCACCACCGTGGTGTCATCTTCATGACTTCCATCACCAAACCTCCCGACTCCCTTCCCTATCATATGCAATCCGATGACTTCTGCAATAACCTTATGTCCTTTTTCATCTCCAAAATCACAAATATCCATAAACACCTGACCTCTTCTGGAGCTGCAGCTCCCGGAGGCGACCCGGCTACCCCCTACCCATCTTTTGCAACCACCCTCTCCAGTTTTGACCTTCCATCTGTTCAAGCCATTTCTGACTTCATTCATAAATCCAAACCTTCCACATGTCAGCTCGATCCTCTCCCGTCCACTCTGGTTAAATCCTGCTGCTCTTCATTTGCTCCTCTCATCACCAAAATCATCCACTCTTCCTTAAGCTCTGGTTCAGTCCCCTCTGCACTCAAAACCGCTACAGTCACCCCAATTCTGAAAAAACCTGGCCTGGACCCCACCGACTTCAATAACTTACGTCCCATATCCAATCTACCCTTCATATCCAAAATTCTGGAAAAATCTGTTGCCTCCCAACTCCACAACCACCTGATGTCCAATAATATTTACGAACAGTTTCAATCTGGCTTCCGTCCTCTGCACAGTACTGAAACAGCTCTCATCAAGATCTCTGACGACCTCCTTATGGCTTCTGACTCTGGACTACTTTCCATCCTCATTCTCCTGGACCTCACAGCAGCCTTCGACACCATCTCCCATGCCACTCTCCTCAGTCGACTATCATCCATCGGTATCAGCCGCACCCCTCTAACCTGGTTCACTTCATACCTCTCAGATAGGATACAGTTCATACAACTCAAATCTCATAAGTCCATCTACTTCCCTGTTTCTGCTGGTGTGCCCCAAGGTTCTGTCCTGGGGCCCCTCCTGTTTATTATCTACATCCTCCCTCTTGGCTACATCCCCCGTAAGCATCATATCAAATTCCACTGCTACGCGGACGACACCCAGCTCTACCTTTCTACTCAGCCATCTGCCTCACTCCCACCAATCTCCCTCACCCTCTGTCTCCAAGAAATCCATTCTTGGTTCTCATCCAACTTCCTCAAATTGAATAGCTCTAAAACCGAAGTCCTCCTAGTAGGCACACCTCACACTCTCTCCAAAGCTAATAACTTCTCGATTACCATCAATGATTCAACTGTCCTCCCCTCCCCTCAGGTTAAGAGTCTGGGTGTCGTCCTCGACAGCACCCTCTCCTTCCAGTCCCACATTAACAACATCACCCGGTCTGCCTACTTCCATCTGCGTAACATCTCTCGTCTCCGTCCCTCCCTCACTCCCCAAACTACCGCCATTCTTGTGCACAGTCTCATCACTTCACGCATCGATTACTGTAACTCACTTCTTTTTGGCCTTCCAAACAAGTCCCTCCAGAAACTACAGCTCCTCCAAAACTCTGCAGCACGCCTGATCACTCGGACCCCCATTTCTCATCACTCCCATCCTGCAACAACTCCACTGGCTCCCCATCAAACAAAGAATCCTCTTCAAACTCCTCCTAACTACATTCAAGGCCCTCCACAGCTTGGCTCCATCTTACATCTCAGATCTCCTTCACGTTAAAACTCCCACCCGCTCCCTAAGATCCTCCCACTCCTTCCAGCTCTCCGTTCCCTCGGCCCGTCTGGTCACAATGGGGAACCGGGCATTTAGTCGCTCTGCTCCCCACCTCTGGAACTCCCTCCCTCCGGATCTCCGTACTCTGGACTCCTTCCCTCTTTTCAAATCCAGACTCAAAACTTTCCTGTTCAGACAGTCCTATCCCATCTAGTTCTTACGCATTACTTCAATATTGTTCTCTTCCTTTTCTTCCTTTGGTTTTATTTTACTTTCTGCTGTTTTGTTTTCTGTGGCATCTTATGCTTGTACTTTTTAGCTCCCTGTTTTTAATGTTTTTATCTGCCTGTACAGTGTCCTTGGGTGTTGTGATAAGGCGCTTTCAAATAAAATGTATTATTATTATTATTATTATTATTATGACATGTTTGATAATATTGATATAAACTAAATAAAAGCCTCAGACTGCCAAAAATGCCTTAAACAGAATTCTGTACAAACTTGAGTTTGTTTCACAAAGTTTATAAAACTCCTTTAATACTTGCTTCAGCCAATCAGCAGTGAGACCAGGTCAATGCCACACACAGTTCTAGCAGCAGACATGTCTGAGAAGAGCAACTGGCCCTCATGGTAAAGTAGCTGCTAGGAAACCACTGCTAAGGACAGGCAACAAGCAGAAGAGACTTGCTTGGGCTAAAGAACACAAGGACATCAGAGTAGTGGAAATGTGTGCTTCTTTTGAGTCCAAATTAGAGATTCATTTGTCTTTGTGCGATGCAGAAAAGGTGAACGGATGGACTCTACATGCCTGGTTCCCACTGAAGCATGGAGGAGGAGGGGTGATGGTGTGGGGGTGCTTTGCTGGTGACACTATTGGGGATTGAAGGCATACTTAACCAGCATGGCTACCAAAGCATCTTGCAGTGTGTGTATATACGTCTCCTTATAAGGAGAGGATCTGATGATTAAAAAGTATAAAATAACATGATAAAGAGATGCTAGCAGTAAGAGCCATTGTTGGTGACATCCGTGGCTTAATGTCGAGCTGAGCCTTATCGCTCTTAAAGCTACCTCAATAACCTGTTTATAAGTTCTGCTTACGGTATAGAAACTGGATTGTTTAATGTTAAGAAAAAAATGTGAAAACTGCTCATATCTATTGCATATTTCCACTAGTTTGTGTTATAGTACGTTAACCCTTCAAATCTGATTAAAACGCTGTTGAAGGATAAACTGGAACTTGATTAAAATTATTGATAATGTTACCCGGCATGAGTTAATTGAGTCAAAAAGGAAATGAGAGCTTGCTAAAAACATTTTTTTTTAGCCACCTGAACTAAACCAAAGAATAGAAATGTATTGCGAAATGTTGCGCAACTCTTAAAGTTTAAGCTCAAACTGTGAAAGGCAGGTGAAAACATTTCTGTGGCTCCACATATGCTGTTTGCTCTTTTTAATTTATTTAATTTAATTGTCAAAAAAATAAGATTAAATCATTTTAAACTGAATTGTGAAGTATAAAATATAAATATAAAGGCAGCCAGTGGAGTGAGGCGAAAACAGGGGAGATGTGCCGGTTAAAAGGCATGCTTCAGTATTTTAAACCATGTGGAGACGGGAGATGCAGGAGGCACTAAAGGCCAATTTATGCTTCTGACGCATAGCCTATGCTACCGTCAAATCTGTCTCTGTACGTGGCCACACCCCCCGCGCAGAGGTTCTGCAACAGTCGTTGAGCACCTCCTGACTATGCGTCGGACGGTCGCAAACCCGCGCAGACCTCAAGCAGAAGTGCGCAGACAAAAAAAAGCTGTCCTTGGTATGACTTTCAGGCTGTCTGTGTGGTCATCCTTCTTAAAGTGATGCTCTTCGTCCTGTGCCAGGACTAGTGTCACAAACTCCCAGTTTCATCCCTGGTCTGATTCAAGGGGTGTACAGACCACCTACGCCTCCTCCTTGTCTTTTTGCCAACTCCATTAACAGAACCTGTTCCTCTTCGATGTCTAGCAACTCTAGATCCATCTCCGTGATATCTTGCAGAGGTTTTGGAAGATAAACACTCCCGCCAGTGCCACCCATCTGCCCAGTTCTTGAATATGCTCCCCCTTGTGCTTTGGTGGGAAACTGCTGTGCGTCCCTAGACATTCCAGACTGACTGTGCAGAAGCATACCAGCAAAACTGGTTCGCTACCAGACCCAATATTTGATGTGTGCAGTTGAAGAAGTCTAATCAGGCCTTAACACCCATAGAGAAAACATTACAGTAATCCAGCAGAGTAGTAACAAAGGTTTGGATTACCATTAAAAACTGACTCCTTGAAGTGTTGGCTTTATTTTGGCCAGCTTCTTCAAATGATAAAAACTTTCCTGCCCTGCGACAATAACAAATTCAGTCTCATCAGAAATGAGGAAGTTGGAACCGGCATTTTAGAAAGTGCAATGTGTCATTTTTGTTCTGATGTGAACTGTGAAGAGGAAGCTGTTTTTAACAAGCCTGCTTGAAGCTGCTTGTCCTCATTTGTCCCCCACAAGTTTAATTTGTTGCATAAAGGATATGGAGTATTTCTTCATTGATTATTTATGTCATTAAGCTCAGACCTGTTTGCTGGGGATAATTAAACCAGGTGATCTAGTTTAGTCTGGGCCAGTGCCAAGTGCTTCTAGAAAATAAGTGTTTTCCTGATTTTTGTCAGCAGAACAAAAAAATGACGTGCTTTAAAATTTGACGTTATTCTGACTTGTAGTGTGATTAAACGGGGCTCCCCAACCTTCATCGACTGAAACCTAGACAGCTGATATAAAGTAGCTTCTCCTTCTCCAAAACCTAGAACCATAGTCTTAAAATGTTGAAATGTATTTTAACCTGAAGAGGACTCAAAACGACAACTTAAGGTCAGATCGCCATACGCTTCACAAAAACACCAAAAAGTAAGTAAGTAATTAAATAGTTGTTCTTGTACATGACTAGAGGGATACGTGCCCGTTGAGGTAGTTTAAAGTGTAATTTTCTTACAAAACTAAAGGGATAAACTAAAGGGATAAACTAAAGGGATAAACAGATATTGACTATGGGTATGCTCATTTGACAGAACACCGGCACCTGAGGGAAGTTGGCCCCCCCACCTTCTTCAAATCAGACAAAATTAGTGTCAAACGTTTGTGCAGCAAAAATTGTTTGTGCTGCTTTGGCACCAGCACAAACCTTTGACACCAATTTTGTCTAATTTGAAGAAAGTGTGTGTGGGGGGGGGGGGGGGGGGGCTGGTTGACCTTTGATGACCTCTAGAAATATTTCTTTATATCTATAAAATGGTAGCAGCACAAAAGAAAATTTTTGCTTCACAAATGTAGCACAAACATTTCCCACTAATTTTGTCTGATTTGAAGAAGGTGGGGGGGCCAACTTCACTCAGGAAACACCGGCTCCAGCTGTGGTCCACACCATGTGAATCTCCTAAACCTTTTTCAACTGACTCTGCTTGTCTGTCGACTTCAGGCTGCAGCTGCACCCTTTTCTTTTGGCACCTTTTTTCCTTCCACAAAACTTTTCATTGCCTTTCCACTGATCCAGCAATTTGTGAACAGCCAGCTTTTAGAAAAGGTGTCAGTATTTCTCACCTTTTTTTTTCCTATGTAATCTAATTTCCTGGGAAATTATTTGTAATGATTTATGAAAATTTAACATTCTTCAAAAAATGATCAAATATGTAATGCTTTTAACTTATAATTACATTTTTTTTATTAAATTTACTCAATTAACGCCTCAGTTGACTTTTAATGTTCAGTATATGCATGTATTGTTGTATCTCAAACTAGTAAAGCCTTTTCTCTAGGGCTGATACAGTTTATGTATTAATCATAGTTAATTGATTATTGATCAAATTGCCAACGAATATAGTAATTGATTAATTGTTATCTGGATTATAAAGACTGTAATACTGTCATTAGCTGACAAAGCAACCCACTTGGAGCAGGAATCACACTCAAATTGTGAAAAAATATATAAACATTTCTGCATTTAAGAAGAAAAAAAAATTTCTTCTCTTGATATGCTGTATCCAGAACTCAAGTGGAAATTTTTTTTCACCTGGTTTATCCTCTTTAAGGAACCTTTTGCTATCCGATTAATAATCAATCGACAGATTAGTCAATCTGCAAATTAGTCGTTAGTTGCAGCCATAGTTTACGGGCACAGCAAGTCTAAGGTAGACACATGAGCCACCTTCATGATGGATTTAAACAAGCTACACACGCCAAACAGTTGGAGCCATTAGGCTGCCTTCTTAGGACCTGAGACACAAGAAGTGAAATAACCTTGGTGGTAAAGTCAGCCTTCCCCATTGTTGGAACACTTCGGCAGACTCCTGACGAACCACTTTACACACAGGTCTTTATTTGGGCTAGTATTAGATAGCTTATCTCCAGAATTGCCCCTAACTGTACAAACAAAGCACTTTTGTTTCAAATCAAATATAATTTTACTGAGTTTTTTTTTTTCAGACCATGAGAAGATATTTAAGTTAAGCTACTGGTTTACATACAAAATAATAACTCATTAAAACCAAGGCTAAAAATATATTTCTAAACTTTGAACTTTATGTTGGAAATGAATATTCATACTTGTATTTGGTCTCATTCTGGATCACTGTAACAGTCTTTTGACTACTGTCACCTAGGGTTGATACTGAAATGTTGTATCCGGATACAATACTCGTTTTTAAAAGTATCGATACAGTGCCGTCACCAGTGGCACCTAAGCAGTCATTCAGCTAAAGTGCAGAATAGAGGACAATGCACTTTCAGAACACTGTGTGATTGAATAATTCTACGCACTTTTCAGTTTCAGACTTTTTTTTTGTAACAGGTGCAGCTGCTGAGAATTATTTTTGTTTCTTAGCCGGTTTGGCTAGTGTCATTGTTATGTGTGCAAAGCATAGCCTAGGAAGGAACACTTAATTTTAATTTGATAAGTTTTTTATCAAGCTTGCTTAATATTATGCACAGCATACAACCTTTATTGTGTTTATTTATTGTATTTTATTTATTAATGAAAATATTTCTGTAGACTTTTGGAGTCTTTGTTTCTATCCTTGTGGTATCGAAAATGGTATCGAGTATCGAATATTTTCCTTAGTATCGATATCGAGTTGAAAAGTTTAGTATCGTGACAACCCTACTGTCACCACACCTTAGTCCAGGAGAAAAGGTAATGCCTGGAATGAATCAGACGTTGGACGATCTGATTGAATTGTCTCTGTAATGAACCTTCAGTTTATGTGTTGAGAATCGGATCTATAGAAGTGAATTGAATTTAATTCAATATTTTGAACAAAAAAAGATTTTTCAGTCAATTCAGAATGCTGCTGCAAGGCTGTTAACAAACACAGAGAACAGCAATTCCAGTTTTAATCTGTTTCCATTGGCTTCCTGTACATTTTTAGAACCAGTTTTGAAACGTTAGACCTTACTTTTAGAGCCCTGTATGTTTAAGCCCCCGCTAGCTGGTGTGTCGCCTCCATCTTTTTGTCATCTTGACTCTGCTTAACTATTTTGCTGCTATGATGCTGTGAATGTTAAATAATTTACGTTGTATGCCTTATTCTACATGTTTTTTTATCTGTGGAAAGTGCTACTTAAATAAGCCTTTGAGAGAACAACCTTTGTTTGATTTGACAGGCTTATGGAGTGAAACAAGTAACCAGCCAGCGCCTAATTTCAACTAAATTAATGCTAATAGCATAATGATGCAAGGAGATCATCTAAAAGACCATTAAACTTTTCATTTCTAAAGAATATGTTACGCTGGAATTGTAAGATATTTTCAGTATTTGAAATAAATCAGCAAAATGACTAAAAAATGGACTCCTGGTCTCTGTTAACAGAAATGTATTTGAGTGGAGCCCAAACAAATTCAAATAAAATCAGTAAAATGGAAAAAAAAAAAAAAACACTTGCTACCGAAAAAACAATTAAAATGAATTTTTGGATTGTTGGTCTTTTACTGATTAAAAGGCTGCTTCTATTCAGACTGAGGAACTTCACTGTCTGAGTCTGAATAAGATGAAGAGCTGTGATCTCATTGACTATTGGAGGTTTTGGAGTCTCTTTGTGACATCTTCCAGCAGGCTTATAGCTAGGAATACACCTTGGTGTATCACATCTTCAGGCTTTGCGTGGCGTAGGGGGTCCGAGGGTATCCTCCCCCAGAAATGTTGAAGTTTAGACTCTGAAACACTATTTCCTGCATTTTGAAGTGGAATGCAGCTAACTTTTGTTACAACGCTTCTTTGGTCCTGATTAAGGGAAGTATGTGTGCTTGACTAGAGGTGGAAATCTCATAAGGAAGACATGAGATAATTATGCTTCATAGGTTAATTCAAACAATCAGAGAGTATAAAGCTACGTTCAGATCGATTTGAGCAGCAAAAAAGGGCCCGCTGCTTCATTTTTGATGCTTGTACTCGTTAAGATCAGATGCATCTAAAGAGCAAATTTGATGCTCCTGTAAAGTGTCCAATAAAGAGTGTCTGGATGTGTCTGCTGGTGCTCCTGTGTTCAGTAGCAGAGAGCGGCTTTGCTATATTTGCTTTGATAAGTAGTTTTAATATATTTTAATACGAGAAAGTCGAACCAAAACATCCGCTCAGACCGCCACATACCGGCGTCACGCTGTCACTGGGAATCCTCAGCAGCACCTGCCTCAGGCCCAGCCACCTTTTGGAGGGGATTTTCCCTTACTGTTCTTAGCGACTGGAAGTACATGTTTTTCAGCTAAATGGTACAAGCTGCAGGCACCAGAATCATAAGTGAACATATTTTGTCGTCATTTTAAGTTAATTTAGGCGTTAACAAACTGATACAGTGGAGGGATCATAGTGATCTACATCAGCACTGCTGTAAGTCTCCCTGTTGCTCCCAGATCAGCTTCTGATTGGTTGATATGCCGCGTCAAGCAACAGTTTTTCCAACTCCAGTTTCTGCTGCTTGTGAAAAACAGGCCGAACAAATGTATCTTTTTCTTCTTTTTTTTTTTTTTTAAGTAAAGGCTGTACTATTTTCACCCATACGCATTTCTATCTAAAAGCCTGTCTTCCAGTCTGGGCGGCCAGAGCTGGGCATGCTGCCACTTGGTTTGAACTTCCTCCACATGTGAACTAGTTTCTGTAAAGTGGAAATGCTAATGTCGAATGCTTTTGATGCCTCTTTAAATCCCTTACCAGACCTGTGATCCGTTTCAATCTGCTTTCTTAAGTCATTAGTTCTTACCATGATGTTCACCTTCACCTCAGTTGTCACAAGGTTTAAAGCCTCATAATCTAGATACACCTGAAAAATTAATATTGAATGTCTTATGCTGCGTTCACACCGGGCGCAGCAGAAGCAGCGAGTTTACATGCAAAGTCAATGGTTGACGCGCGTCAAGGCGCAGCAAAAGGTCCTGCGGCGCGTTTTGAGCAGCAGGCGCAGCGCGTCTGAGCAGCTGAAGCAGCGCGTCGGGCGCGTTTAAAGGTACACTATGCAACCGGTGTTGATTTTCCAGCGAGACTCCCCCCAGAGGGCGAAAGTAAAAGTGCACTGTCGTAAATATGCACAGCTGTTCTCCTGGTTTCTCCGTCAAGCCAGGCGCGGTTGTTTTGAGCTTAGCAGACAGGCGAACGCAACGAATGACTAATGCTGCGTTCACACCGCAGCTGGCGCGACAGAAGCAGCGAGTTTACATGCAAAGTCAATGGTTGACGCGCGTCAAGGCGCAGCAAAGGAGCAGCAGGCCCAGCGCGTCTGAGCAGCTGAAGCAGGGAGAGAGACACAGCGCTGATGATCAGAGGCTATGATCACTCCTCTTAAACAGTTTATTGACGCCTAAATTAACTTAAAATGGATTATGAATGGATTTGGATTATTTAGATGAAAAACACCTACCAGCTGCCGCGGTGAACCGCGAGGAGGCGACCCGGCCAGAGGCTGCTGTTGAAGGGATTCCTACTGTCGGCGCACCGCTGGTATGTGGGGGTCTGAGCGGCTCCGACAGAAAAAATATTGGGAGGCAGGATAATAACCTGAATGAACTGACTGCACTGATTACGTTTTCAGGTGGATTTTCTCACTTAAAAACATATTAAAACTACTTTATTCCCACTGATCACAGCAAATATAGCTGCAAGGCAGAGAAAGGATAGTGAAGCTCTTTTAATCATTATTACACATTATTAACTGTAAACACTTGGGAAAATGCTCCTGCCATTTAGGCTATTTCTGAATAGAAATGTTTTTTGTATTGGTTGATATTTATTATTGAGCAACTAAAACTGAGGAGCTTTTTAAAAAAAAATTTTATTGTTTAAATGAAGCCTGACTGGAAATATTGTCCCCATTCCAGTTATGTGTTCCTGACAGAGTGCAGCAGGTTGATATAAAAATAACTCCACTCTCTGCAACCTTTGACAACCTTCAGCAATCCCTCCTAGCCACATGTATGACATTAGAACATCAGAGTGCTCTCCTTCCTGTTTGGAAGTCTTTCACTGAAGTATTCATATATTTATTTGTTCTTGCCGTGCAGGTGGAGTCATTGAGGAACTCGACAAAGCAGCTCTCCAGTAAACATCATGGTGAACATCCCAGAATACTATGCAGGGAAGAATGTGTTAATATCTGGAGCAACCGGCTTCATGGGGAAGGTATGCTGGTGGTTCTACTGTCATTTGAAATTTGGCCGAAGTCTGAACTTCTACTTGGAAATCGTTCAGTTGGATTCCTGTCACTCCTGAGTAATGCAGTAAAATGAATAACGAGCCACTGAATGGAGTGCATTTATAGCTGCAAGAAAAGTGTTTTTGTTTAACTAGATGGTTTTTAATTCATTTAGTTGTTTTCAGTCTTTTTAAATTAAATAGTTTGGGCCATTTGTTACATTTTAATCAATTTTTTTTTTTAATGTTCTAATACATTTATTTCTGCATGCTCTTTTTTTTTTTTTTTTTTTTTTTTTTCTTCTGTTGGCTAACCACAATTCCCTCCCCTTAAGAAAAACCCAAAATCTCCAACCTTTGCACAAGTATTATTGATTAAAACTGTTTGAATGCTCCTTTGGAAATGGGATTAAATTCTGGATCAAAATTCCGTTTTCTTATGGATGTTTTCTTTTCTTCCTTGTTTTTCAGGTTCTCCTGGAAAAGCTGCTGAGGTCCTGCCCAGAGGTCAAAGCAGTTTACGTGTTGGTTAGGTCAAAAGCCGGCCAGAGTCCACAGGCGCGGGTAGCTGAAATGGTCAACTGCAAGGTGAGAGGTGGGGTCAGTGGTGAAAGATGAGAAGCTCCTGAAAAGCCTGTTGGACCGGTTTATTATCAGTCCAGTCATTGTTCTTTAAGAGCACAGAGGAAACTCTCACTTATCCCTCCCCAAACTGCTGCATAGTTTACATTACCTGTTGTTATTCATGCGGTTGATTTACTTTTGCATTCAAGCAGTTAGGATGTAAAGCAAATTTACCACCTTTCAGCTACATTTAAGCCAGATCTGGTATTAAATGTGTCAGAAGGCCACTTAAAATGTGCTTTAGGAAGTAACTGGGCTGAGAAATCTTTAAAAAGTCTTCTTGTTTCTAATCAAAGATGTCAGCTACATGAAGAAGATCAGGAGTGCCTCAGAAGGTTTTAATATAAATCCAAAATAAAAAAGTTTTTCTACATTGGATGATAACGATGAGTAATGCACAGATTCTTCAATTAGCCAAGACCTTCAGAAGAACAGTTGACTAATTGAAATTTGTATTTACTTAATTGCATCTTAATTTTTTATTTATTTGATTTGGAAAATTGTAAGTTGACCATGTGGAGTCATGGTGGAAGAAAAATATTTTTGTTCATTTGGATTCCTATGTAATTTATTTAGATACAGCCCCGCACACACTTGCATAACCATCCATTTATTAGAGATACCAATTAGGAGAAAGCTGGAGTACCCAGAGAGAATCACAGCATGCACAGGGATAACATGCAAACTCCCTCCATAAACATCTATGACAGGGAATCAAAACAAAGACCTTTTTGATGCAAGATAGCGAGTGGATGGAAAAAGTCTAGAAGTTAAAATGGGACCAACCTTTAAGTCCTTAAGCCTTGAAGATTTTGAAGCAAAAGCCATCAATGGAGATGGTTTTATTTACCAGAAGGACTTTGCTGCTGTTGAACGCACCCGCAACTCCTTTAATAAGCATGACACGACTGATCAGGATAACCTGCCTGACCTACAGGGAATCTATGGAGTAATGTCAGAATTAAGATGATCGACAACAAACCAAATGGTGCAGAAGAATTGAAGAGGACGAATAAAGCAAGCTGTGTTTCAACAACAGCTCAACAGAGCCGCAGGCGGATCTCCTCCATGCTGTGCTGCATTGATGCATGAATTCAAGCAGAAGTAAACAAAACAAAGTGCATCCACTCTTAGTTAGCTTATATCTTTTAGATGTATTTTTTTCTAATGTAAAACTTTTCTGGGAGACTTTTAGAACTGAGCCAGTATCATCACAATTACCTGTAATAGATGCTTCACATGTTCATTACCAAGAAAGCTCGCCTGTCAGCTGTAATGATCCCTGACTGTCGAGTTATTTGAGGTAACAGCCTTGATTTGAGAAACTGAATAAGGAAGAATGAATTACTCAAGAGTTCTAATGAACAATTGCAGATTGGTGAAAGCAGGAACAGACCCAACCTCAAAAACCTATCGGGCTGCATTAAACAGGAGGAACAATGAGCCAGATAAGGGAAGTTTTTACATAAACAAAATGCAGCAGGCAGCCAGGCCGGCTTGGTGATTGGATGTAGAGTATGGTAGCGTGCAGAACTGGGTCACTGATGTCAGAGTTTGACCCCTTAAATGGAAAAGGCATTGTCCTCTAATCAGTCAAATGGTTTCAATCAACTTTATGGAGCCAGGATAGCTTTTCTTCAATGGTCCATTAATACGAGGTTATAATTGGTAGCGATAATCTGTCATTATTATTTATAGAGGTTGACATCCTAGTTGTTCATTTATTTTTAATCCTAACTCTTAAAACTTGGACTAAACCGGGCTGTAAAGAAGAAACTCTCCACCTGTGTAGCTCTGATTCACTGGGACCTGTTGGGGTATTCTTGATGGTTTGGATGTGTTTCTGGTGACTGATAACTTATTAACTATTCAATACAGTTTATTTATATAGCGCCAATTCACAACACATGTCATCCCAAGGCACTTTAAAATTCAACCAGATCAATACAGTCAAATTGATACAAAGTTTTCTCTCTAAGGAAAACCAGCTGATTGCATTGACTCATTGACTCAAAGGCAATCCCTCACACTAAGCTTGATTGTAGCGACAGTGGAGAGGAAAAACTCCCTTTTAACAGGAAGAAACCTCCAGCAGAACAAGACTCTGTGTGAGCGGCCATCTGCCGAGGCCGACTGGGGTTCAAGGAGACAGAAGCAGAGATACAAAAAGCAACAGTAAAAGGCGGCCCCGTCCAGGAAACACACAGCGAGGCAGACGAGCTCCGAGCCAGCTCCCATGTCAGAGGATGAAGAGAGCACATCCAGCCAGTTGTAGAGAAACAGGACTACACTGAAAAAACAGGCAGATCCCCAAAGTCTATAAACAAAGGTGTTGATTGAAGCAGCACAGCTGATATTTCTCTCCAGGATGGAGTCACAGCCAAACAGGAACAGACGAGGCGAAGCTATGAGGAAAAGCAGAGAGGGCATAACATTACATATTGAACTAACAGATTCTGCAGAGTCAGAGAATAGAGATAGAATGATGAAAAAGGGGTCCCTATGTCCTCCAGCAGTCTAAGCCTATAGCAGCAGAACTATAGAGATAGCTCAGGATAACCTGAGCCACTCTAACTAGAAGCTTTATCAAAAAGGAAAGTTTTAAGCCTAGCCTTAAAAGTAGACAGGGTGTCTGCCTCACGGACTAAAACTGGTAGTTGGTTCCACAGGAGAGGAGCCTGATAACTAAAAGATCTGCCTTCCATTCTACTTTTAGAAATTAGGAGCAAAGTGCTCTGTTAGGAACATAAGGAACAGTCATATCTCTGATATAAGATGGAGCTTGGCCATTTAAGGCTTTATATGTGAGGAGGAGGATTTGAAATTCTATTCAAAGATGAATAGATAATGAATAAAACTAAAGGCTCTTAAATTTGTGTTTATTTTTAGCTCCTCCCTCTGGAAGTCAAAGCGTTTGTTTTTAAACAACCATAAAATTTACAAATGTTTGCACCTTCTCATTAACATAGGCAAATGTCTTATTCAGACTATACTGAAATAGCTTTTCTAATTTGCGGAATAACTCAAAATTATTTCATGAGTCCAAGTCTTAAAGATGAACTAGAAAAGCATTTAGACTCCCAGTGTGAGCCTTTTATCTGACCTTTAGTATTTGTTGATGCGCTCGTGTCGCTTTCCTAATCCACATCCAGATCTCCTTAAACATTTAGCCTTTATTTGTAGTCGTTCTTAGACGATGGTGGTTAGTAAATAAACCTTGTTTGCTGTAGTGCTACCAGTCCTTCCCTTGTTTATGGTTTATCTTTGAATTTTTACTGATCTCCAGTAGAAATGAGTCACCTATTTTCTGAGGAAATCAGCAGAGCACACTGCTAAGCTTGGCTAAATCATGCAGAAAATAATCAGATTTGTTCCTGTTTTAGGGCAAAGCTACCAAGCTTTCAGGAAATTTCTTTCTTCCTTTAAAGATTATTATACAAAAAAAAAAATCTTAAAATAATTAATTGAAATCATAATTGATCTAAACCTACTGTAGAACTAGAGGATTTAATGCTAATGAGGTCAAAATAGTGTTTTTACTAAACATTTATATTTCTTACACTTTGTAGATTTCCTCCACCTTCTGTAATATTCTGCAATAGAAATTTTAAAACGTGGTTGCAGCTGAAAGATTTGTGTTGTGCCTTAAGCTGGCAGAGCAGACTTTAAAAAGTTGAGCTAATGTTTTAACTTTTTTTTTTTTTTTTTTTTGTATGCAGAGAAGTTCTGATATGGTTCTAATTCTTTATGTTTTGTCTCAGTTGTTTGAAAGATTGCAAGCGGAGCAGCCAGACTTTGCAGAGAAGATCGTAGCTGTGAACAGCGACCTCACGGTACTGGAGCTTGATCTGAGCAAAGAGGATCAGGGCATCCTGGCTGAAAACGTAAACATAGTCTTCCACTGTGCTGCAACAGTCCGCTTCAATGAGCCCCTCAAGTGAGTGAAAGTGTCTATATTTTATTTTATTTATATCTTTTTGGGATTGTTTTTTAAATATCTTTGGTGTAACGATGATTAATCATCAGGCAGGAGAGTCGGTAGGAGGTTTGCTGGCCCTGCTCCAACACAATGGGCCCTCTGTTTGCAGTACAGAGAAACAGAACACCTGGCACACCTTTCTGTTTCTCCTAAGGTTAAGATGCAGCTGCTTATTAAAGTCTACTTCCCACACAGCCTGTTAGAAAAACACAGGAAGAACAGGTTTCCTTATCTCCTACCTTAGGTGGTCTTAAAAGGCTGATTTCACCAGTATTGAGTACTGCCTTTTGATTTTTCTAAGAAGTTTCTTCGGGAACTTTTCAGCCGTATTGAACTCGACTTGATGAAGCCAAAACAATTTGGCCTGTTTGCTGCCAAATAGCTGTGCTCCGTGATGTTTCAACACGCAGCCTCACATGCAAACACCTTAGCTATGCAACGATGAGCATTTAGTGTCAGATTTATTATTGTATGAATAAGAGTGAGAAAAAAAGGAAATTCTTAAACCTGATAAATCGAAGGAATTGGCATTTAAGATATTCTTCTTGCCTTCCTGTCATGAGAGGTGATTGACCATTTAGAGGCCACAGCACTGGAGCAAAGTTATTCTCAGCATAGTTTTTTTTTTTTTGCATAGAATTTTTTATTATTTATGTTTTTATCAAACTTTACCATCACAGGAACCCCAGCCCTTGTATTTCATCCAGATCTTAGACCAATTGTTTCCTAACTGTCGGCTAGCTTGGCCAAAATGCTCATCTTTAAAAGGACAAAAAAAAAAGAAGTTTAAAATATAGTTTAAAGTAAAAATAAAATCTATGAAATATATAAAATCACAAGTTTAATGTAGCAAATCAGTATTTCTATAATAAAAAAAAAACATTTTTATTTCTCTTTAAAGGGGTGATAGAATGATTCTATAGGGTATGTGGTCCTTAAGGTCTCTGAATAGGGTGTGTAACATTGGTTGGGCTGAAAATGGCATATTAGCTGTTCTATGAACCCTGATGCAGCCTGGTTAAAAGCCCTAGAATGAAACGACAGGTTTTCTTCCTTTTATGGTTTGATCATGAATATTTAGAGGAGCTGTGCTCTGATTGGGTGATTTACAACGAGCTGTTGAGCAAAAACACATCATAGCAACAAGCACCCAGATATGCTATCAACAGCTTAGCGACAGAATAATAGCAACAGCTAAGGGTTGTGATGGCCCTATGGTCGGAACAGCCTCTCATTTCAGTTAAAGAAGTTTAGCAGATCCTGCTTTGAACTGTCCAAGGTTTAGAAAGCTGTCTTCAGTAAAATGCTTCGAGCAAATGAACAGCTGAGCATCAAACTTAGCAGGGATCTTCTGATAGACAAAAATAATCCATGCCTGTCGAGTCTTCGGATCCTTTGGAAGACTGTGAAAATGTTCCCCTTTCTCCATGCAGCCTGGAACACTGCATTTCTGCCCGTGGTTCTGGCTCATTTTCAATAGAGAAACGTCCTGCTTTGTGATTCTTGTAGAAATAAACCCATCTGTAGGCTAAACAGCTAAACTGGTGTCTTACATCTACCTCTATTCATGTTCTTTGCCAGTGAACCAGTGGGCTGGTCTGTATGTCAGTTTCAGGGCGTGACAAAAGTACAGGCCAGAACCAAATAAGGCAACATCCCCGAATTGACGTCACTTCAGGGTTTCGTTTGGATTCGCCGGTTTTACGGTGGAAGTTTAGAATTGTGAGATTTGCAGAGAAAGGAGGAGTCGATGGGGCTTGACCTTCTCTGTTCGTCCATTTCACCCATTGAACTATCGTTATTCATCTATGACAATGGAAATCGGTTTTGCGTTCTATGACCACTTTAAACATCTTTAAGATTTCAGATGTTGATTCTCTTTTACCCTCTCTAAGCTCAGCCTCCATAACAATGCTTGAATCTCTCGTTATGTTTGGACAGTAATCATCTACACGGAGTTCCTCTAGCCGATTTAAATCGCTCTAATCCCTTTTCTCACTTCTGTTTTTGGTGCTTTAGGGATGCGATGCAACTGAATGTCTTGGCTACACAGAAGATGCTGGCGCTGGCCCACAAGATTAAGCATTTGGAGGTCTTTATTCACGTATCCACAGCGTACGCCCACTGTGACAGGGACCTCATCGAGGAAGTCGTCTACCCTCCTCCTGTAAACTACCGCAAACTCATCGACACTCTGGAGTAAGTTGTCAGAATGCACATTGATGCTTGATAACAGGAAATGCTGTGTATTACCCGGAGTCCTGAATGCAGTGGACATGGCAGCTTTTGCCCTGTTTTGATTTATGCTTATGTAGAAGCGTGTTTAGAAGCAAAGCAAAGATCTGCCTGCTCTGATTACAGCAAGGCGACGGCGACCAAACACCTGAACTGTTCTGTCACGTTGCAACAATCAATCAGGGGCTGGATAAGGCTGTGATGTAGGGTGAAGGAGTCCAGCAGAGGAAGATTTTTCATTTTTTTCCAATGAAAATAAAGATGGAAAAACAAGATGACATATTCGAGGGCTTTTAAAGAAGCCGTTTGAGTTTGGCTCTTGGGAGCGTTAATCATTTGTCGCCCTCTTTAAACTGTAGAGCTGCTGCCCCGCCTCTGACCGGCAGAGGTGTTCTTCCTGACCGCCCTCACCCTGTCAGAATTAGAATAACTTTATTAATCCCATTAAGGGTAATTCATCACATCGACCTGGTCAGACAGATGCAGACAATCAGATGAGTCTGTTCTACAACCTTCAACACACAGCGGTTGGAAATACAAGCAGGACGCTTAGTTCAAGTTTTAAGAACATAATTACAGGTTTAGAATCTGAGATCAACAACAAAGGAATGTATTCTGTGCCCCAGATAAACTCGTTGCCCTCTTGTTTTTTTTTTTTTTTGGTGATATCGGTGTTGACATCAAATTGGAAGTTGTCGTCAAACACATTTCCCAAATATTTGTAGTTGAAACTCCGGCCCAGCTGTGATTGATTCACTCACGGAAAACAGATGGGCAGAGATTCTGCAGCAAGTACATGGCCGTTTCTCAATGTGTGTACTTGTGCGTTCTCGTTTGCTCGTGTGCTCGTGAAACGCCCTAGTACTGTTCCAATTCACAAGAACAGCAGACCGAGAACAGAAAAAGTCTCCGGATGTTGTTCTCGCCCCTCACTATTTACCCAGCATGCGTCAGAGCAGACTTGTCCGTTCTTGAGAACGACAGCTGTCCCAGCATGCACTGCGGCAGCAGCAGCTGTCAATGGAGCGCTCGCAGAGCTCCGAGTATTAAGTTAAAAGTTCTCTTTTCTGTTGCTGTTGTTCATAAAAGTACATTTCAAGATAATTTGAGGCGAGAATATAATACTTTAAAGTGCCGCTATATGGTCCATTTACTGATTTAATGCGTAATAATTTTTTTTTTAAAAAGTTGAGAGGACCGCGAGAACCAATGGACCTGAGAAGCTAACGGCAGCCAGGGCTAACGTTAGCCCGTCTGCAGCGGCTCTCTCTCGGCATAGCTGTGTGAAGGACCGCTGGCTCTGATGGGAATGTTTTTTGTTTTATTTGGCAAAATGTTCATTTGATTTCTGTTTATTTGACTGTGTTAATTATTATTCCCACAATAAATGAAAAAAGTAATAATTTATTATTATCTAGATACTATTAATAAGGTGAAATGCAGCTCTAGACGAGCCGGGCATGTGGTGACACCCCTGTTCCAATTGACCCAGATTTATTTTGTGTGCTCCCGTTCTGAGTCCATACTTTCCTGTGTTCTTCTCAAGAACATACTTGGCGAGGACACGCGTCCGTACCCGCGTTCTAGTGAATTAAGAAACGGCCTATAGCTCCTGTAGTTGGTGTCCCGCAGGATGATTGTCCCCGTACGTGGGACAGCAGGTCTTCAGACTGACTGCTGTAAAGGACCGTCATCCGGACCCCGCTGCTGGAGCAGCTGGTGGTGAACTGGTTCCGTCTCTGGAAAATCTGTTGAACCAGGAGAAACTGCTTCCCATCATGACTGAAGAAAAACTGGCTGAATAAAATCCAGATGCAGATGGAAGCTCTGATTGGAGGTGGAGCGACAGGAGTGGACCTCGACATCCACCATGCAAATTGCTGGCCAAATGTGAAACGAGCGGCGGCACCTGAAGGTGACATCACTGTCACTGGGATCATGTTTAGTGTGAACCAACAGGATGGCATGAAGAGTGCACTACTTCAGCCATGTTTCTTTGTGAGGAAACGCAGCAGTGAATCTGCTGAAACCAACAGAATTTGAAGTGACTTTTATCCAGCTTTGTTTCAGCTTTGCTTCATTTTCAGGGTTTTTATAATAATTTTTAACTCCATTCACTTCAGGAGTATTGTATAAACTTTTTGCTTTAGAATAAGATTCCTTTCTCTGCCCAGATATAAAACAAAATAACTGCTCAGCTCATGGAAAGAAAAGCAAAGCAGTCATTTTTCGAAGCCCAAAGATGCTTAGATCTTAGTTGCACTGGAACAGTGTTAACTTTAAGAACCGGTCTGACAGGTCGACCTGGAGCTTAATCCTGTTGTTTTCTTTGTACTTCAAGGATCGTTTAGTTTGACTGTTGATTTTCGACAAACAGGTTTTCACTTGTAATCTAGTAACACCCATACTTCAAGAAAACTGGTAGTTAAAACAAATAAAATCAAATTTATTTGGTCTGCTGATTTCCTTTAAGAGATTAACATGTCTGAGAACAAATAAGGAAACTCATCTTTTTAGTTAATATCAAATTATTTATATTTAAAAATGGATTTCTGGCTAAATGTTTGTTTATTCCTCATATTTTGCTTGTAGGTCCTAAAAATCCTTCAGAAATATAGAGAAGGATTCAGTGCATGTATGAACCTGAGTCTTAACTTGTTCATCTGTTAATGTCATTTAGAGAGTTATAGATCTTACTGGTCTCTTTGAGCCACTCCTCTTACTTTATCCTCTGTTTTTGATTCGCGTTATGCAGATAGAAGATCAGAGTTCTGCCAAAACTACTGACATTAATAAATATCGATATGAGCAGTTTTATTTAAAATGCGCTCATTAAAGCTTGAGAGCGCTGTGGAGGAGGATTAACTGATAATTGTGACATAATGAAGGCCTCATGGTATTAAAATTGCACACATATGTTCAAAATACACCTGAAGAGCAGATTATGCCCATTTGTTTAAAATAATAATTGTAACTTTCTATGAATCTCACACTGGAAATATTCACCTCTGCATTTAACCCATCCTCTCAGGGAGCAGTGGGCTGCCATTGTGCGTCTTGCAGGGAGCAGTGTGGGGTTAGGGGCCTTGCTCAGGGACCCAGACTGGAGGCTGTGGGGATTAAACCGGATACTTGGAAGATTCTCAGATCACAAGCGCGCTGCTCTAATCCACTAGGCCAACACTCCCCAAACTTCTCACAACTTTTGGCAAAATTCATGACAAATTTAAAGACGGAAGCAGGACCAAGACTACAGGTGCTGGTCATAAAATTAGAATATCATGAAAAAGTAGATTGATTTCAGTAATTCCATTTAAAAAGTGAAACTTGTATATTATATTCATACATTACATACAAACTCATATATTTCAGATGTTTATTTTGTTTAATTTTGATGATTACAAATGACAACAAATGAAAATCTCAAATTCATCATATCAGAAAATTAGAATATTGTGAAAAGGTTCAAAATTGATGGCCCCTGGTGCCACACTCTAATCAGCTAATTAACTCAAACCACCTGCAAAAGCCTTTAAATGGTCTTTCAGTCTAGTTCTATAGGCTACACAATCATGGGGAAGACTGCTGACTTGACAGTTGTCCAAAAGACGACCATCGACACCTTGCACAAGGAGGGCAAGACACAAAAGGTCATCGCTAAAGAGGCTGGCTGTTCACAGAGCTCAGTGTCCAAGCACATTAATAGAGAGGCGAAGGGAAGGAAAAGATGTGGTCGAAAAAAGTGTACAAGCAAGAGAGATAACCGCACCCTGGAGAGGATTGTGAAACAAAACCCATTCAAAAATGTGGGGGAGATTCACAAAGAGTGGACTGCAGCTGGAGTGAGTGCTTCAAGAACCACCACACACAGACGTATGAAAGACATGGGTTTCTGCTGTCGCATTCCTTGTGTCAAGCCACTCTTGAACCACAGACAGCGTCGGAAGCGTCTTGCCTGGGCTAAAGAGAAACAGGACTGGACTGCTGGTGAGTGGTCCAAAGTCATGTTCTCTGATGAAAGTAAATTTTGCATTTCCTTTGGAAAATCAAGGTCCCAGAGTCTGGAGGAAAAGAAGAGAGGCACTTCATCCACGTTGCTTGAAGTCCAGTGTAAAGTTTCCACAGTCAGTGATGGTTTGGGGTGCCATGTCATCTGCTGGTGTTGGTCCATTGTGTTTTCTGAGGTCCAGGGTCAACGCAGCCACATACCAGGAAGTTTTAGAGCACTTCATGCTTCCTGCAGCTGACCAACTTTTTGGAGATGCAGATTTCATTTTCCAACAGGACTTGGCACCTGCACACAGTGCCAAAGCTACCAGTACCTGGTTGAAGGACCATGGTATCCCTGTTCTTAATTGGCCAGCAAACTCTCCTGACCTTAACCCCATAGAAAATCTATGGGGTATTGTGAAGAAGAAGATGCAATACACCAGACCCAACAATTCAGAAGAGCTAAAAGCCACTATTAGAGCAACCTGGGCTATCATAACACCTGAGCAGTGCCACAGACTGATCGACTCCATGCCACGCCGCATTGCTGCAGTAATACAGGCCAAAGGAGGCCCAACTAAATACTGAGTGCTGTACATGCTCATACTTTTCATGTTCATACTTTTCAGTTGGCCAACATTTCTATAAATCCTTTGTTTTTATTGGTCTTCAGTAATATTCTAATTTTCTGATATGATGAATTTGAGATTTTCATTTGTTGTCATTTGTAATCATCAAAATTAAACAAAATAAACATCTGAAATATATGAGTTTGTATGTAATGTATGAATATAATATACAAGTTTCACTTTTTAAATGGAATTACTGAAATCAATCTACTTTTTCATGATATTCTAATTTTATGACCAGCACCTGTATTAAGACTAGTGAAAGCGCAACTTTATGTGCACAGAGGATGAATAACAGATTGTTTATAATGCAGATAACTGATGTAAACTGTAATCATGTTCTATGGTGAAATGCATGAAAGTAAAATACCTTGATTATTCTTCATGCACCAAGGCAGCCTGCTGCTTTTAAAACCAGAAGAGTTAATATCACAGGTAATGAGGTGAAGCTACTAAAGGCTCAACCAGAAAAGCCTCTTTAGAAGGCTGCGTTTCTCCAGTAGAAACATCGGAACTCTTTAATCTGTGGGAGGGAAACTGAATATATAATAAGACGTGTCTGTTTTCTCTGCCCTCAGCTGGATGGACGACGATTTGGTAGCAACGCTGACCCCCAAGCTTATCGGAGAGCGTCCCAACACTTACACCTTCACCAAAGCTTTGGCTGAGTATCTGGTTCAGCAGGAGGCTGAAGAGCTCAACGTCGCCATCATCAGACCCTCCATCATCGGAGCCAGTTGGAAGGAGCCGTTCCCTGTTAGTCTTTATGCCGTTTCAGGAGGGGTTTTGATTAAAAAAAAAAAGGGTTTTAAAAACTTCTCCACCTATTAAAGCTATTATAATGAAAAGAAGATGGTAATGCAGAAAATGGTAATCAGTGTGAGTTCATCTTTAGGTAACTAAAGGTCTGGTAGTGTCTTATTTCACCTCCACCTGTGGCTAAGAAGGTGTGAGATTCAGTTCTGGCCCGGATGATCCTCATAGCTTTGTTGGAATGTAAAAAGTATCCAGTAACAGATTTGATTTATGATTTGAGAACAAATAATTGCATTTTTTTTATATCTGTTTTGTAAATTGGTCAGATATACAGGAAAAAATAATGTAGGTTTGGTCGGTTAATGATCCTGTTTTTCACTCGATGCTTTTTCTCTGATTCTGTTTCAGGGCTGGATCGACAACTTCAATGGACCCAGTGGGATATTCATTGCAGTAAGAGATTAAATTAATATAGCCGTAAAATAATTGGGTTGATTAAATCATTTTGAAATTGATCAGAAACCAAAAATTACTTCCGGTAGCTTGGAGCCCTTCCAGGATGAAAATTGTGATATTGTAAGGATAGAAAGCGTTAATACCGTTGAAAATGAAGCAATTTTAAATTTTCCACAAAAAAAAACAAAAAAAAATGTTTATAAAGCTACACCTATTAAAGCTGCAACAGTGCTGTCCTGAAACCACAGATTATAACTTCCAGCTGGTTCAAATGGAAATGAATAGTTTCCTTCTAACTGGAATATTTCAAACGTAGTTTCTTCATGAACTCTGTGCACGAAAAAGCACAACATGAGCAAAGTAGTATGTTTTTTTTTTAATATCTGCCAAAAACCACTAAGAGGCTGTAGACTTTTCAATATTGCTTTTTTGTTTCCGGTTTGACCCAAATAGCTGGCAGTATTCCCGAATGTTAAATTTCCCTCCAATCTGTACCTGTGTAACATTGAAAGAACCTTGAAGAACCAAACTATTTACCAAATGACAAACGTTCAGACCTCTGGAGGTAAAACTGAAATTCCATTACCATAAAGTTGCTCATCTACATGACCATAGTGCAGTTAAATGGGCTGATTTTCTTTACAGTGGTCCGTTCACACCCTTAAAGGAATAGTACACCCAAAACATGATTAGCCTTCATTTTCTACTCCCCCCCATGCTGAACAACACTCTGGAGTACTTTTTTGATATCTCAAATGCATCTGGAGATCTGGGAGGCTTCTTGCTGTCTGCTGACATTCAAATAATGGAGGTCTATGGCGCCCGAGGCAGAAAGGTCCATAAAAGTCCACAAAAAACGTGTCAATATTCCTCCATACTGCTCGTCCAATGTATTCCAAGTGTCCTGAGTGGGTAGCGTCCATAATTTACTCGGAACGAAGTCATTTAGAATGTTTTTAGAGCATAAACAGGAGTGTATAGGATTTCCTGGATGGATGGATAGTTTTTATTCAAGTGTATTTTTAGTTAACAGAGACTGAGAGTTCATTTGATTTTTATTTCTCGTTTTATTTTGTTAACCAGTTCCAGTGTTAAGTGTTCTGTTGAAAATAAAGTGCGTTTATCTTTGGCAGGAAAATGCATGCATTATTATGTCATTTCCATTAAATCAGTGTAAAAAGGTCTTAAAACAATATTATTGTTTATCGCAATAGTTTTTGAGACAATCTTTCAGCAAAATTTGTTATCGTGACTGGCCTAGCACTGTTACTTGTCCATAAAAAAATAAAAATAAATCTGTTCTGCTGGATTTTCTTGAGAAACCTGTGCAGTTGTTGTCCTTTAGATTTGTTTTTCATATATTAATGCTGACCACCCTGCAGGAGGAGAGATCACAGCTTTGTTTTAGTGTCTGTCTCACTGAAAGCTCTTGGACCAGCTGCTCTGATTGGTTGATGTTCCGTGTAGAGCTGCAAAAGTTCAGATTTTCCAACTCTGGCCTTTGCTGCTTTAGACGCTCGATGCCAGGAAGCTCAGCGCTGCCAGAGTCACTGCTCCATACTCTCATATCATGCTGCTGGACCTTTCGATGCGGTCACCCATTGCATATAAACCAGATGCCCTGAACGTGCCATTAGGCTTTCTGCTGATTCCATTAACTGACACCATATCTGATGCTTCAGGTACATGGTTCTCTAATCAGCGGCATCCCAGGGATTTGGACCTGAGAGGATAGAATTGTGGTCTGAACTGTATTTCTTTGAACTCTCCTCTGTGGCAGGGGCGGATCTAGAAAAAAATTTATGGGGTGGCAGGAGGGGGGCAGGAATTTTTTTAGGGGTGGCAACACATGGCATTTGTTTACACTGAATTTAATCACAGTTATCACAGTTTGGTGAGAATAGTATGTACAGTACTAGTGTTTCATGTGAAACAGTTCATATTAATAATACATGGTAGAATGTGATCTCACTTAATAGGAGATAGAAGAATGATAACACTACTTCTAGAGGGGCCTTATCACAGGAAAGGTATTAAGGTAAGACACAGGTGCTGAGTATAGATGTGTGAGATTGACTGTCAGAGAGGCAGCTTTGCAGCATTTGCACAAGAAGAAACTATAGAAAGAAAAAGTTTCCCATCAGAGATCTATGGACTGAGCTGCACTAAAGTGAGCAGAACTACACAGTAGAAATAAATGGGTCAAGGCGCCCGAACAAGGTACTGGACATCTATGTAATGTTTACTCTGAACACACATTTACCCCATTTGTTCCTCAGTAACTTGACATACAGCAGTTAAGGCAACATGAAAGGGACATTTCATGCATGTAGATCTGCTGTAGATAGAGCTGTATATGGAGGACCAACTCTGCCATATTTAAAAATAAATACAGAAATAAATAAATGCTCAATAAATAAATAAGCATACAATTAATTACCACCAAAAATACAATCAACAAATAAATACAATTAGAAATTATATTATAATGGCAGGCAGAAATGTTAAAAGGGCAGGCAGAAAGAAATAGCGGCGAAGAAATAACTAGGGTAAAAAAATACAAAGGAAGAATAAAACAGACAAAAATATGATAACATGCACATAAATAAATACTTAAAAATATAAGTAATTAAAAAATGAAGTTGAAGATAATAAATGACAAAAAAATAAATAAGGTAAATATTAAAAAGGCAGAGAAATAAAGAAGCCAATTAAGAGTTATATACTAGTGCTGTCAATCGATTAAATTTTTTTAATCGCGATTAATCGCATCAATGCCTAAGTTAACTCGCTATTAATCGCATTTTAATCGCTAATTTTTTTTCTGATTGAAAATCATTTAAATACTCTCGATGACATACAAAAAATACATACAGGCTAGGTTTGTGCCAATGTTCTTTTTTTTAAATGAAAACAGGTCACAGACACTGATTTATGCCATAGAAACATATGGCAAGAAGATGGGGAGGCATGTAGCAAAAAATAACAAATATGTAGCCAAAAAAAAGGCCCTGAAAACAGGCTGATGTAAAAGACAGTCTTTACAGTTAATACAGTCTTTTGAACAAAGACAAGCATTTTACCCTACTGCTATAAAATGTAGTACAGTTAACATTAGATGTTAATTAACCAAGATAATAATGAACAATTTTCAATCAATACATCAAAATCAATAGACCGACATCACTAGATGGAGGTAGTCTATGCTCTAGAAAGTTACTTTTCAGCCTCTTAACAAAAATGAGAACACACACACACCCACTCACCCACACACAGACACACCCTCCCACACACACACACACACACACCCACCCACACACAGACACACCCACCCACCCACACACAGACACACCCTCCCACACACACACACACACACACCCACCCACACACAGACACACCCACCCACACGCGCGATACCGACCTGTGGCGTACACAGACAGCAAGAGTGCCGTAGCAGATTCCATTTCACCTCAGTAATCTGTTTTCTCAGCGTATTTCAGGTTGCTACTAGTTACCAGACACTCAACTTGTTTGTTGGTGGTGGGGCTTAAAGAAAAGGCACTAGCGCCACCCAGTGTATGAGCGTCTTTTTCCCTTGAGGAGCTCCGCTCTTGAAGCCTATGAGAAATGCATAGACTGGGGGAAAATAGCCCCGCCTTCCCGCAGGCTGCAGCGGGATGTACTTGGAAAATTGTACCATAAAACCACATAGCGTTAATCTCACGTTAAAAAAATTATCGCCGTTAAAATGGCCTCGCGTTAACGCGATAATAACGCGATAATTTTGACAGCACTATTATATACCTTTATGACTAGCTGTATAATTTAATTTCTACTTACATTTATTTGTTGTTTGTATTTTTGGTGGCAATGAATTGTATGCTTATTTATTTATTAAGCATTTATTTATTTCTGTATTTATTTTTAAATATGGCAGAGTTGGTCCTCCATACTGCTGTATCAACAAATCAACAAAAAGGCGGGTTCTGTTTGTTACATCAAAATCTCCACAAATCTGAAAAGAAGCAACATAAAAATACATTTTGCTTGTGAGTAGGTTCATACGGGTCATTTCTGGATAATTTCATACTATATATACAAAAAAAGAAACAACAACACTGCTTCATATTAAGCAGGATTTACACCAGTTTCACATTTTTAACTTTTAACACTTTTGGTTTTATTAAAGGAAATATCAGATTTTCTCAGGTGCCAAAACAAAATGTAACGGCTCTGTAAAGGTTCACCAGAGAGCAGAACATAAAGTTAACATGACTATAACAGCTGAATGCAGCGATTTCCATGTTGCTCAGCAAAATGCTTCACAACTTTATCTAGATCCAATGCCTTTGTGCGTTTTGATTTGAGTACAACCAAACTTGATCGTCTCTTTTCTGTCATAGTTGACCGCAAATATGTCTTTATGAGCCTGAGACGTCAGGCCTAACTAACATCATAGATAGAGAAATAACGTTCTGCAACCTGATTTTTATCATCTGTAAATCAGCATTACAGCTATGCTAGCAACATTGTGCTTTCATTATGATTTCATTTCTCGATAGTTAATCAATTTTTACCTGTTTCATCCTGTGTCTCCTCTCCCCATGACCCCTGGCTCCCTCGCTTTGCCTCATTCGGTTTTCAAAACTAATCAGTCTCAGTCACTCTCGCGTCATCTCGTGCTGCATTCACTGCAGTCCGACATTGGAAATTTGCGGTCGTAATTCTCAAATGATCCATAATTTATAAGCCTCGCCACCCCTACCGCCAACTGGGGTGGCAGCAGGGGTGGCAAGGCTGTCATTTAGGGAGACATTTGCCACCCTATGCCACCCCAGTAGATCCGCCTATGCTCTGTGGGATCATTACTCTGGCAAAATACAGGCAGATCGGACTAAATCTCTTGAGATGTCTCCTCCTTTACAAACATGTATGATGTGATGATGTGGCAGACTGGGTGTATAAAACGTTTCTTTAAATCTGATTTGGAGCGGACTTCCTGAAGAAGTGAGCCATGTTGGTAAGCGCTGCCATCGTTAACCCTGAGCAATAGCTCTGGTCTAGTAAGACGACAATTTCTGTCACAACCTGTTGTCATGTCTCATGAATCCTGTCAGTGTGTCGCCTGGGAGACGTTTCTGTGAGCTCCCTCTTGTCTCTTAACATTAGCATATTAACGTTTCCTCTTCTTTCAGGCTGGAAAGGGGATCCTGCGCACAATGAGGGCCTCCAACGACGCTGTGGCCGACCTGGTCCCAGTAGATGTGGTCATTAACGCAACTCTAGCTGCAGCTTGGTTCTCTGGATCTCAAAGAGTCAACAGGTTTGACATCATCCACTTATATTTTGATCAAGTTGTATCTTTTCCTAAAGAGCTGCTTCCTATCTGCAGGCCTAAAAGTCTCCTGGTGTACAACTGCACAACTGGTGGGATCAACCCATTTCACTGGGGCGAAGTCGGTATGATAAACATTCATATATTTACCCGTTTGATTTTCAAGAAGTTCTTATGAAAGCCTTCAACAATAAAAGCTTAAAGCTGCGGTTAGATGCGAGCTCTAATGAAAAACCCTGATTGTAACCTGATCCACTGCCTTCCTCACCTGAACCAGAAGCTTTTGTTCGTCTATTTCTAGCTTGCCTGTTTTTCCACAGGAGGTGGCTGTTGCTTTTACTCCTCCACAAGCATTTGTTATGTGAGGGATATGTTGATATAGGCTTCAAGCTCTTAACATCCAGCGAATACAAACTAAATACACATTTAGTTTCAGCTGGAAAGAGCTTTTTTGATTATCAGAAAGTTTTTTTTTTATGCTGTTTAGCTATAAGTGTCCCATACTCCTAATTATCCAGTTGCCTGCCAATTGACCTGCTATAAGCAAAATGGCGTCTCACAGTAGAGCAACCTGTAGTTTGAGTGCTGATGTTTTTAAACATCTGGAGGCCCAAAAGTGTAACCACAGCCTCCCGATGTCTTGATTTGTGCTCATTTTTCACTTCTGTCCCACAAATCGAAACAATGTCCTGCATTTAACTGGGTTAGATTGGAGGAACCAGTGCCCCGCCTAATGACCAAGCTGCATAGGATGCCCTTCAAACTGAACAGGTAAAAGCCTTTAATACAGAAGATGATGGAAACTTGCGGACTATAAGCCGCTACTACCCCCAACATTTGAACCATGCAGCTTATAAGAGGGGGCTAATTTTTATTTAGCACAAGAACATGCTGGTAGTAGTCACGGCGGAGAACAAAAATCCCGAATTCACACATTTTGACATTTATTTGCCACATTAAAGCTGCCAAACCAGTATTGAGACTGGGCTCAACTCAGAGCTGAAATAAAGAGCAGATGGAGCTCCATTTTTCATTAGGAGCTCTTACTGCTTCAACCCAGCAAGCTAATGGGAGCTAGCATTCTTCTTTCCTTCCTACTCTATATGTAGAGCTCCCCCTACAGGTTTGGTCGGAGACGGTTCAGTAGATATCAGCGGCTTATAACCCGGTGCAGTCTATATATGTACGATTCCAGTTTTTTCAAAACATTTAGTGGGCACAGCTTATAATGAGGTGCCCTCTATAGTTATAGAAAATACAGTAAGTTTAAAGTCTGTAACTGGCTTGAGGCAGTGGTTCTCGGAGAGCTTTTAGTGACGTTTGCTGAAGTTATTTTTCAGTTTGATACAAGGGAGGCATGAAGTGAAGCAAAGCTGTAAAAGAAACAGCTGAAAAAGCCATGTCAGTCCCACACTGGACCTCATTAACTACAGAATTGTCCTATTTTAGTTTTTTATATGTGTTCACTCTAATTCTAAATATAAAACATCAGCACTCAGACCACAGGTTGCTTTAGTGCGAGCAGCAACAATTGACAAAGACTCCTGGATGGGTGTGGCAACGTTTTACCCGGATAGACAAAGAAAAACGTATGTGTTAAACCTGCACTGACAGCAAGTTATGCAGTAAAACCTATTTTACTTAAATGGCCCAGAAACTGATCGACGGTAAAAACATTTTTTTTCCCAGAGCTCAGTTTATGAAACTTTCAAACTCTTGATTAAATTGAAGCTCAAATGTTTCTAGTCCCAACCTCTGCAGCTGCTGGATCTCTTACCTGGTCTGGCACATTTTTTTGTAGTCTAAATTGTTTTTTTCCCCAGCTCTATATTTACGATGCAACTCATCAATATGAAGGGCTGGTCATTACAAACGGCTAAAGGCGCAATAAAATAAACAGTTTTACACTGAAGAGGTTCTGTAAAACAGAAAAACTTCATCACTTTTAGAAGCAAATGTCAGCAGCAGAGAAGGTTGGATTGTGTATCTTTCATGACCTACAGAGGATGACTGAACATACCCCAGTTTAAGCTCGTTTCTGTTTATTTAGATTTTAACCTGATATAAAAAAAAAAAAACTGTCAAACTGATCCAAAAGACCTTTGTCTGTTGATTGGATCTTCTAGAATGAAACCTTTTATTTCAAGTTTCACAAAACTCTTGTTTTGTGTATTAATTGTTTGTTTTCTTTTATTCAGAAACACAATTCCTGGTATATTTATAGTTATATTTTCCCTCTTTTAATTTTTAATTTTTTTAATTTTAAGGCAAAGAAAAACTAGCTCAACATTTACAAACATTATTTTGTTGTTGATCATTGTAGCCCAAATATATTTTATCATCATAGCTAAATTTAACCAAGAGGATTTGATCACCAAATAGTTTTTTTTTCTTTGTTTAAAGATGTTTTTTATTATTTTTTTTAAGCTGTGACCAAACTGAACATTTCTTCAAACATATCAAAAGGAAAAAACAAAAAAATAGTTATTATTGTAATTATTATTTACAGCCTTACAAAAGTATTCATACCTGCTGAAAGTCCACATGTTTCATGTAGAGGGCTGCGTGTTGGAACATCACGATCGCCTCTGACAGTAGGACCTTCCTCCACATCTTCTGTGTTGTTTACGTTTAATTGGACCAACTTCCACCAGGACTTCTCTAGGCTTTCATTTCAACAACAGTTTTCTTCCTTAAAGGCCATATTTATTGTCTATGAATTATAGTTGCCCTTTAGACAGATTCTCCAACCTGAGCTGCTGATCTCTGTAGCTCCTCCAGGGTTACTATGGATACTTTTATTCCCTGCCTGGCCGGTTGATTTAAGCCAACAGGCTGGTCTTTGTAGGTTGGAGATGTGCCCTCCTTTGTTTTAATCCTACATCTGTGGATTCAATTTTCTCTGAAATATTTAGTTTGGGATATAAATTTGAATGCATCTTGGAAGTTGTCTTCATCTCTAAATTGTCTGCTCTGTTCCTATGTATTCATGAGGTTAAGTAACTTTTTCTAAAAAGCCTCTGAGGCCTTAAAAGGAGGTTTAATTACAAGCAGGTTTAAGGTTTTAATGTGGATGTAAACAGTGAAACTGAATTTTATTTGCAGGTATTGGAGAGCGTGGGCTGAGTACCAATGCTCATCATGATTGTAGAAAGCTAAACTGTGGTGATTTGATTATCATCAAAGGCAGTGATTCCCAATGTCCCTCATAATATAGCTGTTTCTCCATAGTCTCACATCAGACCTTAATTAATTGGAGATTAACAGGCTTCTGCAGCCTTTTGATGTCATTTTATTTACTAATCATTTAAATCTGCCTTGCTGAAGCAGAATTGCTTTTAATGCAAAAGACTCAATGTCCAATGTCTTCTGACCACCAGACTCTCAGGCCAAGTATTGACACAAGAATAATCCTCTGGCATAAACAAGCCAGGCAGTGGATGTGAGGCAGGACTTGCTGCTCAAAGGAGATTGCTGTTTTGCTTTCTCCTTTTTTCTATCCATTTTCAATGCAGAGCTCTGTTAGTGGAAAAACCAGTGCAGGGAGGATCCTGTCAGTCTCTCCTCTCTCTCTTCCTGTCTGACTCATGACTTTCACGTGGAATTGCTCTCTGCTGCCAACCAAACAAGTTTAGGCTTCTCTCTCTTGGTCGGCCCTGGTGTTTCATGGACCTAAAACATAAGTCTCCGAGTCCAAAGGGCCATGACCGGGAACCATGGGACTAAGGGGTGTGAATACTTCTTTAAGGCGCTGTAGGTAGTTGGAGTAATGAAACTGGGTTTTATTAAAAACTGAAATATTTTATTATATTAACATATATAAGTAGATGAGTAATAAAATGGTCATAAAAAGTTTGAATTTTCTTTATTTAGGGCCTTTTAAGCAGAATGTATGAAACAACCTTAAACTGGTCATTGACCCTTATGTTGAACAACCTTTTCTTCTTAGAGTACCATGTAATATCCACATTCAAGAGGAACCCCCTTGACCAGGCCTTCCGTCGGCCCAATGTTAATCTCACATCCAATCACCTAATCAATCAGTACTGGATTACCGTGAGCCACAAGGCTCCGGCCTTCCTTTACGATCTGTACCTTAGGCTGATTGGACGAGAGCCCAGGTAACCTCATCACCATCGCCTGCTCGAATGTGCTGTATCTGTGCTTTTCCTAACGGCCGTCGTCCCTTCACGTACACACGCACACCTTCGGTGCTTCACTCTAACTTTCTTCCTAGTGTAGCTGCCTGTAAGCTTAGATGCAGCGCTTCTCTGTTTATTATTGCTTCTGTGAAGTTCAGTTGGCGTCGAAGATTGCATAACCCATGGCTCCAGTGAACAATGGGTTCTGCATTCTTGACGTTTTGCTTCTAGTTTGTTTTCATTTCAGTGTCCAAAATATCAGCTCACCTAATCCGACTCTTAAATGGTCAGAGATGACGTTAGGTTTGCAGAAACACTTTGGAACCACATCAAGTCTCAAGTGCAAAGGAATAGGTTAGCAGAGACCCACCCAGTAATCGGGACTTTCTTTTATCTGTAGGAGGGAATATACCTTCCTCATCTTATCCTCTGTGTCCTCCATGTCCCGTCATGTGTGTATCTCTCCTACAGAGTACTGTGTAAACATGAACTTCAAGAACAATCCCTTAGAGCAGGCCTTCAGAAGGCCCAATGTCAATCTGCGCTCCAACCCCTTTACTAATCAGTACTGGACAACAGTCAGCCACACGCTGCCGGCCCTGCTCTATGACGGCTGTCTCACTCTGATTGGCCACAAGCCCTGGTAAGATCGCATCTGCCCCCTCCTCCCCCCTCACAGTCCTCTTCCTGCTGCCAGTCAAGCCTTCACTTTGTCAAAGGGTCCTTTCTCATTCCTCCCTGATTTTTTTTCCGACTGAGATTACGAGGGAAAGAAATGGGACTGAGGCAAATTTGATTTTTATTTCATCTCTAGGGTTCCTTCTGTACTTTGTCATGACAAAAGGATTTGGTTTCTGTCCAAGCCTTTCTTCTTAAACTTCAAGTAGTGTTTCCTTTGGGAAGAAAACTACTCTGGAAACATTTTGGTCCTTTTCCTCCCATCCTTTCACCCAATTTAAATGACCTACTGTATCTTAAACAGCTGTGCTCAGTCGGACACCTTCGCAGTCCCACTGACGGCCAACAGATTGCCTCAGTCTAAACTCCGCTTTACTATTTGAAATGGGTTTAGCTTTCAGCTAAAGTTGAATCAAATTTAAGAGGTGCGATTTGAATACAATTTGCTTTTTCACCAGTGGCCTCTAGTGCTTTCCCTTTCACCGTTTGCTGGGCATTCATGCATGTTTAATGCTTCCTTCCAATCAGTAACACGCGCTGAGAGAATCAGTTGTTTTAGTCAGCCTTCATTAGTCAAATTGATCTTTTTTCCTTGCAGTGAAAAAAATGGAGCAACCAAACGTTGAATAAAATTCAACACTGGCTGAATTGAAGCGACTTGGATTCTCCTCAGACTGCAGCTTTCCTTCATTGCTTTTCTTTGCACTTTCACACGTTCTTCCTATTTAAGTGATCATTGAAGGGTGATCATTTAACTCACTCCAAATAAAATCTGTCAGCTGGATTTATTTCACTAACCAGGAGGAGGATAAACGTCGAGATTGAGCATATTTAGCATTTAAGGGAATAAATCAATATGAGCATAATGTAATTTCTGCTGTTTAAAGGTATGCAGCCTTTCCTCCTCTTCTGTGCAGAATAAATCCAGCTTGATGTCCTCAGGGAACAAATTTGGTGGCGCTATGGAAGCTTTGATCCTACTTTATTTCATCATCACGCCATTTATTAGTCAAATTAAAGGCAGATAAGCAATCTACATATTTAATATAGTTTAGATTACACATCAGCTTTAACCTTTGTCTAACGTTGACAGAAGAGTATAATTTCAGAACAAATGTCCTATTTTTTTATTCAAATTGCATAATTGAATTATTTTAAAAATAAATAAATAAAGCTGCATTTTGTACACTTATACAGTTAAATGTAAATAATCGAAAGGCAGAAAATGAAAAGTGCAGCAATTTTATTAAGTAAAGATTTTGAAAAACTTTTTTTTTTTTTTTTTGACACTTAAAAGTAAAATGTTTTTTATTTTATTTTTTATGTATCATTATTGTAGAAGAAAATGATAGCGTATTTTGGATGATTTTCAGTCCAGAAGTGAAGATTTATTATATAAAAATAATAATAATAAAAAAAAAGCCTTTCTATGAGACGAAGTAGAAAATTGGGACACATTTGCTTTAATAAATAAGTAATGAAAAAAAAAACACAAAGCAGCTTTTTATCAAAGGAGAGGAATAAAATGAGTATAATGTAAAGCTTTTGAGATGTGATTAAATGTAAGGAGGATCATTTTTAAAGCTGCAGCTTCCCATCTGCCTTTAATTTGTAAAGTTTTATTTCAAAATATTCCAGAATTCATCCTCATTGTTGCTTAATATTGTTGCTGTTTTTAAAACATTTTCTTTTCAACCATCCATCATTAAAGTTATTTAAATATTTCCAGAACTCAAAAGGAAATTTTATTATATTATTATTTTTTCTTTTATAAGACTGTAACAATATTGATAGAGCTAATGGGGCAGAATATGTTACAGTAACCTCCACTCTTATTGTCACTCCTGGTAAAGATGCATTAAAAGCTTGTTTTAATGAAAATCATCCCTTTTTTTTTTTTAAGTCTTAAACTGAACCTGAAAATATGAACTGAATCACATTTTTGTTCAATATGTTTATCTTTATTTTGTCGTTAGACTGTTATTCTAAGAAATAACTATTTCCATAATATCTTGGAAGTTAAATGTAGTAATGTCCTAAGATGAATACGATGCCCAATCCTATTAACGTCAACAGTTAGCTTTATATTTTCTAGATGTACTTAAAGATCCCTTACTTAGGAAGTCGGATGTTGTTGTGGATGTACCATGATATTCCCTCTGTCCCAGTATGGAGGCTAAATGGCTGCTGGATGGCACTGGTGCTCTCTTTAGTTCTCAGGGAGTTTATTATTGTTCCAGAAAAAAAAAAACCCTACTGATAAAAAAAAATGGTTTATTTCAGCTGTACAGTCAAAAATCATTTAATTCTTCACAATCCAGTCAATGTAATGTTAAGGTAAATGCATTTTTTTGACTATACAGGTCCTTCTTAAAATATTAGCTTATTGTGATAAAGTTAATCATTTTCCATAATGTCATTACTCTATGGAAAATGATTAACTTTATCACAATAAGCTAATATTTTGAGTCTTAAAACTTGAACATTCATATATTTTAGATTCATTGCACACTAACTGAAATATTTCAGGTCTTTTATTGTCTTAAGACGGATAGTTTTGGCATACAGCTCATGAAAACCCAAAATTCCTTTCTCACAAAATTAGCATATCATGAAAAAGGTCTCTAAAGGAGCCATGCACCTAATCATCTGAATCTACAAATTATATCTAAACACCTGCAAAAGATTCCTGAGGCCTTTAAAACTCCCAGCCTGGTTCATCACTCAAAACCTCAATCATGGATAAGACTGCCGACCTGACTGCGTCCAGAAGGCCATCATTGACCCCCTCAAGCAAGAGGGGATGACACAGAAAGATATTTCTGAACCAATAGGCTGATCCCAGAGTGCTGCTGTATCAAGGCACCTCAGTGGGAAGGAAAAAGTGGCAGAAAACGCTGCACAATGAGAAGAGGTGATCTGACCCTGAGGAAGATAGTGGAGAAGGGCCGATTCCAGACCTTGGTTGACCTGCAGAAGCAGTGGACTGAGTCTGGAGTAGAAACATCCAGAGCCACCGTGCACAGGCGTGTGCAGGAAATGGGCTACAGGTCACTTTTGAACCAGAAACAGCGGCAGAGGCGCCTGACCTGGGCTACAGAGAAGCAGCACTGGACTGTTGCTCAGTTTTACACATCATTTGGAAATCAATGTGCCAGAGTCTGGAGGAAGACTGGGGAGAAGGAAATGCCAGAAGTCCAGTGTCAAGTACCCACAGTCAGTGATGGTCTGCGGCGCCCTGTCAGCTGCTGGTGTTGGTTCACTGTGCTTTATCAAGGGCAGGATCAATGCAGCTAGCTATCAGTGAGTGAAGCTCCTCGACTGATAGCGTGATTGGCATTTATGTCCAAAAACACACACTGCTTTTACAGTTGACGTCTAACTGAAGTGGTTTATTTTTAAAGGCATGTTTGTAATGGATGAGTTCCTATGTTAAAGCATGGCCACCGCGTTAGCCTTGAAAGGGGCGTGGTCAATGTAAGAGGTTAAAATGGATTTACCATTTATTTGGAATTGACAACTAAATGTTTGGAGAAAAAAGTTGTAAATGTAAAGAAAATTAGCTAAATGACAGAAATGTGACAACGAAAATTGGTTTGATGAATTTTACATTTGGGGGGCGGTACTTAAATGTTGTAACACTTGAATGGATTAGCAAACAGTGTTTCGGTAGCCTCTTGCTGCCTCACTTCTGACTTCTGAAGTCTTAGGGAAGCGGTCGTTCCAACCTTTGCATTTCTGATTTCTCCCGAGTGGTGCACGACTTTACGCGATTGAATAAAGTGAACCGAATGGGGGGTTGTGGCCGAAGGTTCGCAAGCAAGTTTGGTTATGGCCGGTTTCTTGGAAGCATCTTGCTAACCATTTAGTGGTAGTTAGTGCTTAGTGCTAGTAGGTTACCATTGGGAAATTGCATTGGCATAATAATAGTAGCATAATTTAAATCAGGTTTGCTTTAACAGAGATGCACCTACAACCCTGAGCACCAGGCTCCATGTGGACAGAGGATGGGAACCACTGCTCCTAGATGGGCTGAAGAGAAGATGATAGAAGTTGGCATTACCAGAAGTGCAGTCAAGCATGGAGGGAACTGTATACTTCCCTATGCGGCTGGTATATTCTAAAAGTACTTAGTTTAATGGAAATATTTTAATATGTGAGGACAATATTCTGCTCCATCTGGTGAACTCATGGTGAAATGTTTGAAACTGGAAACATGCTTGATTCTGCTCTTTAGCCCTCCCTTTGCCTCATCCATCTCCATTGTTTTCCTCTGTTCTTTCCTTCACTTGCATGTTTTATATGACAGGATGATGAAGACCATCACTCGCCTGCACAGGGCCATGATGGTCCTGGAGTATTTCACCAGCAATTCATGGGTGTGGAACACAGACAATGTGGCCATGCTGCTGTCCCACATGAGCCCTGAGGATAAGAAGGTATTTTTAACCACATTTTTAATCGAACTTTGATTAAATTATATAATCTTGTGAAAATTACCCTTTTTAAGGTTTTTAATTTTAAGAAAATGTTTGCTTTTTAAGAGCTTATCTAATTTATTGTCATTGGTAATTGATTTAATTAGATGGATTAATGAGGCTCTACAGAAATGTACCTCATCTCTTCTTATTGAGCAAAATACACATAAAAATGTTTTTCCAATAGCTTTGGGAATAAGTTAAGACACCTACCATGAGATGCTTCTTGCCACCAGCAGTTGGACTTTCAGCCTCCGGAGTCGGCGGCCATCTAACTCGCTGCTGATCTGATTAAGGGACTATAATTTGGAAGTGAAACACAGAGAACAGGGAGCTATAGAGAACGAATGGCTGAAATTAGAGACCCTGAATCGTGTTGATGCTGAGCTACATGCAACCGTTTGAATATTCAACCTGATATATTCAGCGTGGTAGAGAATGTTGTGTGCTCTGCTTTGCTGCTGGGAAAATCCATTCAGTCTCATGTACCCAGAAGCAGTGTAAATAAAAGCTGTAATGTTTTTATTTAGATTTTTTTTCTGGAATCTATTATGTATTAGATTATCAGATTCACCCTGATGTGTGCACTTTTATAACAAACTGATGCACACAAGGTGTTGATGCACATCTTTGTATTACAGATCACAGCAGCAGTGTAAATAGGAATGACGGTCTGTTTTCATTGATTTATCAAATCAAAAAGTAAAACATTTTCTGTCCTATAATGCAGTGACATACAGATGACCTGATTAAAAAAAATTTTTGGGTGGATGGACAGTTTACCAGACTTTACAGGAACAGAGTGTATCAATCTTTAATAAAAAAATCTCATATCTTAAACTGAATTTTACAACTGAAGCTGATATTGATGTAAAGATTAAATATAGAAAATGAGATTATTTAGAGCAGTGCCTATTTATAGTAAGAGGAAAGTATCCACTAGCTTAAAATGGTCAGGCACTGTTTATATTATTAATACACTAAATTACACTCAAGAACAAATTAAAATACAGACTTAAAAATGTATCATAAAATTTTCCACATTGAAAAGCGGTTGGAAAACAAAATTGTAATGGTAGATAAAACTATCTGAAACATGCTCTCATTACTGCCTGGTTCAGCTCTTCTCCAACATGCACTGGGGCTGGTAGTATGAGTTTATTGGCACTGCAATAATGACAGTTTGCAAGGTGGAATGACAACAGAGGGGAGGGGCGCATGCAGGAAAACCTGAAAGTCCTAACATGGCTAATGCATTTTAATGGGGGATACATAAGAGCATATTCTGTTCCAGAAACTGTGGTTTTATGTTTTAATTTGTGCATTTATGTGACTTACATTTTTCAGTTACAGTTAAAAAAATTCAATATGTACAAATATGTTAGAAAAAACATTTTAGGAATCTCATAATGTTCACATGAATACATCAAATGATGCTTTTTATTTAGGCTAAAATGATGTCTGGGATTTTATAGTTTGGCAGAACCTGAGGTTAGGAAGCTGTCGGTAATGATGGTGAAACAATGGAATTAAAATACTGTGGAAAAATATTTCCCTGATAAGTAGAGATTTTTTCTCTCTGTAGGTGTTTAACTTTGATGTGCGCCAACTGCACTGGGCAGAGTACATGGAAAATTATTGCATGGGAACGAAAAAATACGTCCTCAATGAGGAGCTGTCTGGACTGCCTGCTGCACGGAAACACCTCAACAAGTAAGGCGTCTGTGGATCTGCCTGCATGCAGAGACACTGGCGGGGCTAACATTAGGCTGTACGTTTACCAAAGGTGGCTGAGGGATTTGAAACGGTAATGAGGCCAGTTCTCCGTTTTTGCCGAATGCATAGAGGCCAAAATGTCACACTTCATAATTTTTTTTAACAAATGGTTTGACATGAGTGCCTGTGGAAACCTTGAGAGAACGAAGCCAAATTAAGCAAAAGCTGAAAAATCTGAAATTCGTTTATTTTGCTTACCATTAACCAATCAGGGTTTGGATGTGGCTGTGATGTCATGTGAAGGTACACAGCAGAGGCAAAGCTTGCTTATAAAAGTTAGGGTAAAGTGAGCCAAACGCACAACAGAACTGGACAAAAGTTTTCTGCAGTAGCCATAAGTATGGCAAGACAATTTAAGATGTAATCATCAGAAACATAATGTTGCCTTGTCAAAACTGAATTACTTGATTGTGCAGGTTAGACCAGTTATGGCGCCATAGCTGTCTGATAAATCTGGCAAATTAAGCTGATTAAGAGTTAAAATAGCTTGCCATACCACAGATCTTTGCGACAGAGCTGAAATCCCTAGCGACAAACCTCAGATGAACCAAGCAGAAATTTTGATGTGAAAGAACCTTTAGGTCGTTGGTTTTAGTTTTAAATCATGGGTTTGTTGTTCAATATTTAAGCTTCCAGTTAGGTAATGTAAGCTGCCAGCAGATGGCGCTCAACATACTTATTGATATAATGACTAAGTAAACACTATCAGGATGCATGCTTAGTGTGTTTTGTTTCTATTTGAAGATGAATATATGGCTTTTTTTTTTTTTTTCTCTACAAGAAGCTGCTTAGAAAGTGTAGCGTGTGGAACAGTAGACTAATACAGCGGGTTTAGTTGATCTCTGACGATTTAGGGTTCAAATGTGTGAAAATGTTTTACTGTGCATTGCTGATACATGGCTATGCTTCCCTACTCTGTTATATGTTCTTCTAGGGTGTTTTTGAAACTGCTGTAAGCAACCTGTTTAAAAAAAAAAAAAATTTGCTTGTAAAGGGCAAAAAATGAAAGATTCTTCAGAAGATCTTAAATATTTAAGACGGTGGTAAAAATGACTGCGGTGTATTTTTGTGATCAGCTGAATAAAGTCTAATGTTTCTGCTCCTCCAGGCTGAGGAACATTCGCTACACCTTCAACACCATCCTGGTGGTTCTTATTTGGCGCGTCTTCATCGCCCGCTCCCAGATGGCTCGCAACATCTGGTACTTTGTGGTGAGCCTCTGTTTCAAATTCCTCTCCTACTTCAGAGCTTCCTCCACCATGAGATAATGAACAAAGGACTCAGAGCAAGGAAAGGAGTTGGAGGATTGAAGAACATGGCGGCGGCAGACCATACTCGATACGGTGAAAGGAGCGACACCAGAAACTGGACGAACCTTGAGTCTGCAGTGACTTTAGTCCTTAAATACCCAACTTCTCTCTAACTTGATGGATCGCTATAGAAGCCTTGGATGAAACTCAGACCAGCAGCGATTGGGCTTATGACGAAAAATACCTTGTTCTGTTTCCTTCTGCTCCTTCTGCAAAGCTATGGTGAACGATGCTCTGCTCAGAAGCCTTTTGCTAGTTTGTGTCAGGCTGAATTACTCCTCGAGAGCAGAAGTTATTTCACTCAGCCAGAGATGAGAGATTAAAATCACACAGCTTTTGTCCTTTAGTCTTCTGTTCTTGTGTTGTATGAACAGGCCCTTTTTTAATAAGCTTAGATGGATCAAAGTCAAGCCTAAATTTCTTTAAACGTTGCTTTGAACACTGATATTTCACCTCAGTGCATTTTCTCCAGTGGGGGCATCAAATGTTTTCAGGGTTTTTTCGCCATCAGCTCGCTGAGTTAAAACGCCCCACCACACACAACTGCAGACGCTTTCCTCCACCATTAAGGCCGCTGTAAAGCAACGTTTTAGGCTGTTGGGGTGGTGTTTGTGCTGAATCATGCCTTACAGGAAGTACTCGCTCACCCCCCACCCCGTTTCTGCCGGGCGAAAATAACCTGTCAACAACGATGCAGTCCCAAACTTCCTCAGACTGCAGCGGCCCGTTTCTTTATCCTCAACTAAGCACAATGCAAATCCTGATGGCTTTACTGAGTGCCTATACTGACTTCTCTTGCAACAGCAAAACTTTACTTTTGTCTTTTTCCAGATCATTTATTTTTTGTGTCAAGTTGCAGTTTTTAAATTAGCCAAGTTCCTTTTGTTCAGGCGGCTCAGGTGCATTTTGGAGGAGAAATGCTCATCTTTTTGCCTCTTCTTTCTCCTGCTTTCTCTGAGGAAATAAAAATTATAAAAAAAAACCTTCAGGATGAGCTGATATCCTGGGCGCCGCCTATATTCTCTCCCTGTAGAACTAACTTGGCGTTTGTTGCTGTACTCGTTCTTCCCAGGTTGTGTGGGGTCTGCCTGTTACATTTCTGCTTCTATAAACCTCAGAAAGCAGAACAGAAATTCAACCTTTTTATTTTAAACCTTTTTTTTGTTCTTCCTGTCAAAGTTTTCTACTCTCTTCTAATTTCTCTGGGCTTTAAACGTTGACGCCACGGTGTCTCATTACTGTAAGCACTTTGTCACACTTTCCCTCTGTTACCTACCTTATTTATTTAACCCACCAGCCGCCGGTGAGTTTTAATCATACCTGCCTGTCTTCTGAAAGGCTCCAGATAAAGGCCTTCATGTCCGCCCTGTCTGTGTACCAGCCTCTTTAAGGAATGTGATTCTCACAGCATAAAGAAATATACAGAAACCTTGAACTCTGTGCCTCAACTGTTGATATGCGAATGTGAAAAAGAGCAGTCGGATGTGTTTTGTTTTTCTAAATAGTTTTATGTCCAGCTCTGGTTAGGGTAGACTTGGAGCGATGCACAGAGCTGTTTTTCTGCTTGTGGGTGCGTGGCTAGTGTACAGAAACTAACTGAAGTGGACTCAGCTGTTGTAAATGGTAAGAAAAAGCGACCGCTTGGCACCATTTTGAAATCTTAGTTGCTCTTTGTGTCAATGCACATGATTCCTTCTCTGTATGTAAAAGAAAAGCTTCTTTTTGTAAAGTCAGATTTGTCTTCTGCAAATGTAAGAGGAAATGATTTATTTTGAAAATGTCTGGTTAAGTGAATAAATTCTCACTGTTGTGCCTGATCTCTTCCTAATGGTGTAAGTGACTTGGTCTGTTGTATTGGTGATGCTTCTTGTGCTATGAGTCGTGGCAGCTCTATGTGCGCATTTCCCAGTTTGACTTTTTCCTTATAAAAGTCTATCATTTCCATCAGGAACTGTTAGCCACACTAAAGCGGCTTTTTTATAATCATTTATTTTCTTGTCAATGTTTTTAAGAGCCTAAGATAATTTAGATTTGATACAAATACTAGTGAATAAAGTAAAGTTTATTGTATGGCTGAGGGTGCCTCCCTCGTGACCCTGGACTCTTTCTGTTACATTTTACCTGATGGACCAACACAGAGTAGCTCATTACTGTGAAGCGAAAGGAAAATGATTTAATGGCTTTAATTCAGCCTCCCTCTTTGATTGAAAAATTACAACTACAATGAATTTTCTGTAAAAGTTTCCTCATTTTTAAAATAATCAATGAAAAAGAAAAGTTTTGAAAGCTTCATAGATTCATTAGAGACGATTAGTGAACAAAACTGAGCCTCTCGAGCTGCAACTAGTTCTTTAAAATGTTTCTGTGTTTAATGCCATATTTGCACTTAATTACCATAACAAAAGAAAACGAGTAAAGCAAGTATTGATTTGTCATTAGGTCATAAACATTTTGTTTCTTTTTTTCCATTGTTGATGAATATGTATGTTCTGTTAAATAAAATCCATTTCTCCTTTTTTGTGTGTATTTTCCTTTTTTTAAAGTCGTAGGGAAATTATATTTAAATGTCAAATCATTCTGGCTTAAACATGTATATAAATGTACTCTTATCAGATGATATTGTCCCAAAATTTAGAAATTTGTATTTAAAAAAAAATCCTGTCTTAAAAATCTTTTTTTTCCATTATCCTATGCAGGCCAGTTAGTTAAATGTCAGCTTGTACACCTAAATTTGGCCAATTTAGGCCATTTTCGTAGAACTGTGGTGACAAAGGCAAGCTTCAATGACTGTCTGAAACTGTAGCTCACCACGTAAAAGTGCGTAAAAAGATGGCAAACTGAGGACGAGCACATAGGACGACCTTACGTGAAAATATCACCAGAATGAGTGACAATTAGGAGGACCACTTATTTTGATGATTATCCTTCACTATACCTTTAACTATTCAAATTATTTTAAGCATGCTAGAAGCTTAGTTTTCTGATACATTATGTTGCTGAACTTCATTCCCATCGCTCTTGCAATAAGTGATCTTAATTAAAATTCTTAAAGGCATGCTTAGCCGCATGTTGTCATTGAACTGCTGGTTGTCCTGAAAACAATGGGCTACATTGATGATTGGAGATCCTGGTCTGATTTGGCCACTGCACCCTCCAAACTAACGTATGGTGCAGCTCTTCTTTCTAGGAAGTTTATTAGTCCTCCAAAACCCTGATGGCCCAGGAAGGACATTCAAAATTTAAAGCGCCTCTGTGCAGCTTCTTTACTGTTACCCACTCATTACTCCATCTAGTGTCTTGCCCACAACCAAAATCAAATCAAATTAGAAAAGAATCCTAAATCAGTAAATCATGAGAATCAAATAACTCCAATTGGGGGAAAAGTTTTTAACGGTTAAATGCGCTTTATCTAGCATCAGATCTCTTTCTTCAAAACTTCTGTTAGTTTATGACTTGATTTATGATAATCGCAATGATTTGTCTTACAGAAACTTGGCTGCAGCAAGAGGATTATGTGCGCATAAATGGACTAACTTCCCCTAGTTCTATAAATTTTCACATACCCAGAAATTACTTTGGTCTTGGTTACAGATTATGTCAACTCCTTTGGACATTTAACCCTTAGTTTCCCTCATCCAAATTGCAAAGAACAAAAGCTGTTCTTTTTTCACTTTGTATCATCCACCAATTCCTTACTCTGAATTTGTAGATCAGGTTTCAGAGTTTCTACAGGTGCTGGTCATAAAATTAGAATATCATGAAAAAGTAGATTGATTTCAGTAATTCCATTTAAAAAGTGAAACTTGTATATTATATTCGTACATTACATACAAACTCATATATTTCAGATGTTTATTTTGTTTAATTTTGATGATTACAAATGACAACAAATGAAAATCTCAAATTCATCATATCAGAAAATTAGAATATTACTGAAGACCAATAAAAACAAAGGATTTATAGAAATGTTGGCCAACTGAAAAGTATGAACATGAAAAGTATGAGCATGTACAGCACTCAGTATTTAGTTGGGCCTCCTTTGGCCTGTATTACTGCAGCAATGCGGCGTGGCATGGAGTCGATCAGTCTGTGGCACTGCTCAGGTGTTATGATAGCCCAGGTTGCTCTAATAGTGGCTTTTAGCTCTTCTGAATTGTTGGGTCTGGTGTATTGCATCTTCTTCTTCACAATACCCCATAGATTTTCTATGGGGTTAAGGTCAGGAGAGTTTGCTGGCCAATTAAGAACAGGGATACCATGGTCCTTCAACCAGGTACTGGTAGCTTTGGCACTGTGTGCAGGTGCCAAGTCCTGTTGGAAAATGAAATCTGCATCTCCAAAAAGTTGGTCAGCTGCAGGAAGCATGAAGTGCTCTAAAACTTCCTGGTATGTGGCTGCGTTGACCCTGGACCTCAGAAAACACAATGGACCAACACCAGCAGATGACATGGCACCCCAAACCATCACTGACTGTGGAAACTTTACACTGGACTTCAAGCAACGTGGATGAAGTGCCTCTCTTCTTTTCCTCCAGACTCTGGGACCTTGATTTCCAAAGGAAATGCAAAATTTACTTTCATCAGAGAACATGACTTTGGACCACTCACCAGCAGTCCAGTCCTGTTTCTCTTTAGCCCAGGCAAGACGCTTCTGACGCTGTCTGTGGTTCAAGAGTGGCTTGACACAAGGAATGCGACAGCAGAAACCCATGTCTTTCATACGTCTGTGTGTGGTGGTTCTTGAAGCACTCACTCCAGCTGCAGTCCACTCTTTGTGAATCTCCCCCACATTTTTGAAGGGGTTTTGTTTCACAATCCTCTCCAGGGTGCGGTTATCTCTCTTGCTTGTACACTTTTTTCGACCACATCTTTTCCTTCCCTTCGCCTCTCTATTAATGTGCTTGGACACTGAGCTCTGTGAACAGCCAGCCTTTTTAGCGATGAACTTTTGTGTCTTGTCCTCCTTGTGCAAGGTGTCGATGGTCGTCTTTTGGACAACTGTCAAGTCAGCAGTCTTCCCCATGATTGTGTAGCCTATAGAACTAGACTGAAAGACCATTTAAAGGCTTTTGCAGGTGGTTTCAGTTAATTAGCTGATTAGAGTGTGGCACCAGGGGCCATCAATTTTGAACCTTTTCACAATATTCTAATTTTCTGATATGATGAATTTGAGATTTTCATTTGTTGTCATTTGTAATCATCAAAATTAAACAAAATAAACATCTGAAATATATGAGTTTGTATGTAATGTATGAATATAATATACAAGTTTCACTTTTTAAATGGAATTACTGAAATCAATCTACTTTTTCATGATATTCTAATTTTATGACCAGCACCTGTATGTGATTTAGTGTTGAATACCCAAAGGGTCATCATAGTGGGGGTTTAATCATCAATGCGGTTATTGACAGTGATGGCTTAAATGCAGCCTTTAATGATTTAATCTTATCTTGTCTTTGTTCAAAATGTGAATAGTCCCACACATTGTCATTTTCATACTTTGAACCTTGTGCTGACATGGTATTGAATGTAAAGAAATACCAGTATTTCCTCTCTTAACACGATTTAGTAAATTTCCAAATAATTTGAGAGGTTTCTCCTCCTCCAGAAGAAGGTTTCACTTTAGCATATTATACGATAATACAGTTAGAAATTGTAAAGAATCTGTTCCACTTTTTGTCTTCCCTGTTTCACCGAACAATACTGCAGAAGGCAACCATTTCATGTATTCACCTTCACAAATGTATGATCTTGTTAATGGAGTTACTAGCTCCCTGAGTAGAAAATATAATCACTATAAAAAAGAAAAATTTTAAAAAGTAAAGCTGGCTCTTTGGTTTTATACAGAGCTAAACATTTAACACAACGCTAAGAAACTGGAGAGAAAATTATGCTCTATATGTCTAAGGGCATCCTACCTAGTCTGGAAAAAACTGTTTACTGCTGAATACAATGACCATTCGTCATTTTATACAGCAGTAAAAGGACACAGCTGTCATATAGAGCTTTTGTATCTCTGCTTCTTTCTGTATATCTACTTTTATCTCCTTGAACACCAGATGGCCACGCACACTGAGCATGGTCTACTGGAGGTTTCTTTCAGTTAATGGGAGTTTTCCTCTCCAATGTCGCTAAAAGCATGCTCTGTGTAAGAGATTGCCGTTGAGTCAATGAGTCGATGCAAACAGCTGGTTTTGATCGAAAACTGAATCAATCTGACTGTATGATCTGGTTGAATTGTCTCTGTAAATTGCCTTGAGGTAACATGTGAATTGCCACTATATGAACGGACTGAATTTAATTGAGTTGACTTTACCAGCTGGCATCCTCTGGTTAACAGCAGAATGGGATAAATTGACCCCTTGCTCCACAGTCTAACTTCTTTGTGTTTTTGTAGTTGAGTAAAAGCTTGTGGAAGAGATCAGGGGTGGAATAAATGAACCATTAGTCTCAATCTGTCCAGCTGACCTGTTTCCTGTGGTGCATAACAGATCAGTCCTCCACTTCCAGCACTGTATCTGGAAGCCAGATTAAAGGGGCATATTGAACAGCTCCATTAGGACCTAATGCTGCCTTTTGGGATTAAAACCGACGCCATGAATGGAAGGATGGGAGACATCCGCTCCATTTGGGCAGCTGAATTTCTAAATTCCTGTATCTAATAAGTCTTTCCAGTAATATGTTTATGTAAACAATGAGTTTTCTTGTTGGTGCTTTCAGCAATTAGATAAATAAAAGTTGGGCTGCCATCCAAATACTAGCTGCTACCATACTTCTAATATCATGTTCTAGATCTTGTCTTTTTATTCCTTTATGTGTTCTTCCTACATGTTAAATGACTGCCCCAGAATTCATCAGATAGCTAGCCTCCTGGCTCCCTTCTCAGCAATAAGAACTCTATCCTGGGCAGAACAGGAAGTCCAGACAGCTGAGGTGATTCTGAACAGCCTAACACGTATGTTGTTAAGCGTCTGAAAAATGAACGATACTGGACTACGGCCTTCCAAGAAAAAAAAACAAAAAGCAAGTTACACAAAGCAAAACACCTGAAGCTGCATGTGTCACACAGGAGACACATAAAGAGATATATTTTATTTTAATAGAGATGGACTGGACAAATCCTCCGCTGATCCCCTCTTAAAGCTGGATCTAAATATATTTAGCGTAACTTTAGTTTTTTTCTTTGAAACTGTTTCACTAAAACAGATCCCTCCCTGCTTGTCATTCTTACTCAGCCTCATCCTCTGTGTTCGCTAAACGTCTTTAGGTCAAATTTGAAAACAGGGTTGAAATTCATCAAGTGTTTAATTTTAGTTTTAAATGTTTCTACATGGTTTTAATCACTTTCCACCTTGCTGGTGTTAATGATCGTCTTTCCTAGTTGATGAATTTAAGTGACACAAAATGCAAATTAGGGGATGATGTAATCTAGTGACCTTTGGGACGGCCAATAGTGACTCTCTTACCTGAAGAGTTGGCAGCAGTGACCTGAGCTCCCTATGCTTTGATGTGAACTATTGTAGGAAGCATACAGGTTTCTTTTTTTTCTTCATTTTAGATCTAACATAGTGATTAGCTTAATTTTATTCATTTTTGTGTGCCTCAAATATGTATCAGCTGGAGTAATGTTCTCAGCTACATCTGTTTTGTACAAATGTTCAGTATAAGTGTGATAAAACATTTAAAAAAAGGAAGTCTACAGGCTCCTCTTCCTGCCTTTGTGCTAACTTCTAGCTATCATCAGTGTGCTAGCTAAAACTCTCATACCATCGCCATTTTAAAACATATTACCACCACCTGCAGACCTGAAGTGTAGTCATATTACTCTCATAAAATGTGATGTGACAATTATGAGCATTTTTGATTGATGGTTTTATTAAATTGGAATTAAATTACATAGCTGTCTCTAGTTATGCTGCTATAGGCTTAGACTGCTGGAGGACATAGGGACCCCTATTTCATCATTCTAATGCATCATTCTATCTCTGGTCTGTTCCTGTTTGGCTGTGACTCCATCCTGGAGAGAAATATCAGCTGTGCTGCTGCCATCAACACCTTTGTTTCTAGATGTTGGAGCTTGGCCTGTTTTCCAGTGTAGTCCTGTTTCTCTGACTGTGACTAACTGGATGTGCTCTTTTCCAGTGTTGTATAGTAACGAAGTAAAAATACTTCACTACTGTACTTAAGTATATTTTGGAGCACTTTATACTTTCCAAGAGTATACATTTTTTTGAGAACTTTCACTTTTACTTCAGTACATTTATGAACTTAATTGCATACTTTTACTCCGATACATTTTTAATATTTGTTTTAGTTACTAAGTAAAAAAAAAAAAGGATTAGGGTTAGTGTTTTGACCCCGCCTACTGACTACAAAGTCGGGTCTTGCCTGGGCTTGTTCATCAACACCAATAGGCAGAGGTGGAAAACGTACTAAAATATCATACTCAAGTAAAAGTACCAATACTTGGATAAAATATTACTCAAGTACAAGTAAAATTACCCATCAGAAAAATTACTCAAGTAAAAGTAATAAGTATCTAATTTAAAATGCATTTTAAGTAAAAGTTACTTAATTACATTTAAAAAAAACTGTTGCCAACCTCGCCAAGATAGTGCTGCGGGAAACACTGACTTAAATTAAATACTTATGGTAGTTTTTTTTTAGCAATTTATTTTCCCAAGTCACTCAGAGCCCCGGAGCCGCGGGTTGCCGACCCCTGTGCTAGACAAAATTAGCAATGCCACGAAACAGGTTGTTTTGCTAATTGGCTATTAGTCGTGAAAACTTTGTTTGAAGTACCGATGCACTAAATACTTACCAAAACATGCTTCCGCAGATTAGATGTGGAGTTATTGAATGCTGCCCGTTCAGTCACCTTTGGCAGACACATCTGGCATTGCATGACGATACTGTCGGCCATCTTGAATTTAAATGAAAAGCAGTCTTTCAAATGACGCCAAGGATTTTCGTCGTTTTGGACAGCAGAATTCAATGTTTCAGCTAGCATTTCTAGTGAAACGTTCTCTGAACCGTCGTCGCTCTCCTGATTCACCTCCATCTCGTTCCCAATCTCCTACAGAAAGACGTAGCCTAGATCTACATCCTGATCACGTCACTCACTGTAGTGCTTCCGGGCCCGATTTTTTGTCTTCCTTTCTGTTTTCTAAAGTTTTTTTTTTTTACTCAGTAACGGATGGGATTTGTAATGTAACGAAATACAATACTTCGCTCAAAACGTAATCAAGGAAAATTTTAATTAACGATTTTAAAAACTGCTTGAAAAATACAAAATACACAAAAAACCTCCTCAATACAGTAACCTGAGTAAATGTATTTTGTTACTTTCCACCTCTGCCAATAGGATACGCCTGTTTGGCAAAGCCAGTCTAAATTTATCCTACTGTTGGTTGTTTATATTATTTTAAGTGAATTTAACCTTCAAAGTTTACCAAAATGTAAAAAAATGTCACTCAAACTGCACTTACTTTTTACTAACACTTTTCACTACATTACTCGAGTACATCTGTTTTACAGTAATTCTTATACTTAAGTACAAGCCATTTCAGATACTTTAAGACTTTTACTCAAGTAACATTTCAGTCAGTGACTTGAACTTTTACCAAAGTCATACTTTGGAGAGGTACTTATACTTTTACTTGACTCCGACATTTCAGTACTTTATACAACACTGCTCTCTTCATCCTCTGACATGGGAGCTGGCTTGGAACCTGGCTGTGTGTTTCCTGGACGAGGCTACCTGTGGAGCTGAATCTGGTTCTGCTGGAGGTTCCTTCCTGTTAAAAGGGAGTTTTCCTCTCCACTGTTGCTACAAGCATGGTTAGTGTGAGACACTGCCCTCGAGTCGATGCAATCAACTGGTTTTCCTTAGAAAACTTGGAATCAATTTGACTGTATGATCTGGTTGAATTGTCTTTGTAAAACCTTGAGATGACATGTTTTGTAAATTGGTGTAATGTAAGTAAACTGAATTAAACTAAATTTGTTAATTCATTTCCAAGCCCATGTTTTTTTTTTCCTCCAAGTTAACACTGTCTGGCTTTTTGGAAAATCTAGTAAAACAGGATGGGCTTTCAACCAACAGAGGTTAGCTTTTATTACTCAGATTACCGTAATATTATCCTTATATTTTAAACAATTTGCTCTTAAAACAAGATGGGCTTTCATCTTACCACTGCTGTAACAGCACATCAGATTTCTACAATTTTCAGTACAATTTTGCTTGATGATAAGTTATCCTTGTGGTCTATGAAAGTTTTAGAATATGCAGATTAATTACTGGCCCAGTAGAATGATAAACATTTATAGACATCTCAGCAGATATGGATATCACCTTTTTTAAATCTTTAAATAAAGCAAATTAAATAGTTTAACAAATAAAAAAATAATCCAGAACTTTAAAGCCAAAAGTAAAAATAACTGACAGTCAAAGTGGATTCGTTTGATGAAGGACCCTTAGTGTTCCTGTTAAACAATAACAAACTTATTAACAAATAACAGAAAGATGCAACAATTTTGTAGAGCTGAGGTCTTGTCTGGAAAACAATGAGCAGTTGTTTCTTCTCCCAGCAAAGCTTGGCAACACATCCCTGACAACTGTGGCCCAGCAACCTCGCCAAGCACTGAGTCACATCCAACCATACACAGCCAAGGGTCTGGGCCGCGGGGCAGCATAAACAGGGACCAGGGGGCTTAGAGGGCTTAAAGTGAAATCAGAGGCAAAGAAAACAGAATAATCTAGATCTGTAGGTTGCTTTTTAATGCAGATACTGGATGAAAAAGTAGCTTTATGTTGGTCATACGCCAACAGAAATATATATCCAGCAATGTTCAGTCAATTAACCTAAATAGAGACACATCAGTGCAATAACATACAGTTATGTTGGCAGGTATTAAGATATAAACTATGCCCCATCTTAAAAACAAACTAGAGCTTAGTTCTGTGATTTTGTAACTATTCCAGCCTCTTAATAACAAAGATTTTTACAACTTAGGATGAGCATATTTATGCAGCATAGGGTCCTGTAGCCACAGCCTGCCACAGCAGGTCCAAACCTCCCACTGTATTTTAAAAACATCATCAAATTTAAAATCTGTTTTTTTTAAATGTCAAAAATATGAAATGTTAAAACAAAAAAAAAGAACAAAATCTGAGAACACAACAAAGTTACTTTTAACTCTTTTTTTTGTGGATGAAATCTTTTTTCACAGTTCCATTTTCCTAGATTACATTTTTTACTGAATTTTATTTTTTTCACAAAATGTTTTCTTTGAAATCATACTGAAACACAATTCACTGCATACAAAGCAAGTTTAGGATCCCTGCAGCTTTGAAAAAAAGATTTAATGATGAAAAATCAGCCCCTACAGATATCTTACCATTTGTAAAATTTGGAAAGCGATCAAAAAGTCCTGATTGCAGTTTGCTGTAAGCTGTTTAGGCAACAAAGCAAACATCTGGTGGAAGAATTGTTCAGATAAAGCCTTCACTGGACATACTGTTGCCAAAATAAACTTAATGCTGGAGGGATCATGCTGTAAGGATATTTGGCTTTAACATATTTGGGAGATCTAGTCTCAGGATGATGCTTGAAGGACAAAAAAAAAGGCTAAATGTGGAAGAAAACCTGAGGGAAGCAGCACAGAACGTTAGACTTCAGTGGAAGTTCACCTTCCAGCTGGACGATGAAACTGAAACCAAATAAAGCTCAAATAAAACAGTAATCAGGTGTGATAAGGTTGTCAGTTCAGTGGATATGTGATTTTAAGGCTCTGAGTGCTCTGTAGTTGACAGTAAAGATTTTATTAATTTCAATATGACAATATCTAAACCTTGATTAGGATAAAACAGCAAAGAAGGAAATGATTCAGCCTAAATATTGAAAAAAAAAATCATTACCAAAAGGTATCACTACTCTGTGGACTAAAATGTTTATAGGAAAGAATTTTCCTTTTGATTCAGTTTTGCATTGATTCTATTTTATTATAATTTTTATCTATAGTTTTCCATGTGTGTCTCCATTTTCCCATAGATTTGCAGCTCATAGAGAATAAATTTACCACTGGAAAAAATCAAAATCTAGACGAGTCATTTTTTTCTTAAAATAAGTGCATTTCACCTTGGATTAAGGTAGTAAAAGAGACATCTTGCCAATGGAACAAGGCAATTTACACTTAGAATAAGAAAACAGAATAGCATTGTTTAATTTTAAGTGCATATTATCTAATTATCTTATTAATCAGAGTAAAAATACTCATTCCATTGGCAAACTGTCTAATTTACCTACGCAAATTAAGGGGAAATACACTTAATTTAAGACATTTTTACTTATTTCTAGATCGTTTTTTCCAGTGTGAGGAACAAACAAAGGTTCATTCTATGGCGAATGTTTAAAAAATAAACAGCTCTGTTGCAGATAAAATATTTTTACATTGTAAATGAGGATCTGGTTCATGCACATGTTTTCAGTGTAGATTACTGATCCTTTTCTTTAGTGATCCTCTGCAGCAGCATGGTAGGTTGCTAGGTGACCCTATGTTTTTCAGCTCTAATTGTCAGCTTCAGTCTGGCTCCACCATAACCTGTTATTATTAGCATCAAATGCCTTTACTACTCCCACTGAGGGGTGATGGAGTAGTAGCCAAATGAGCCATCAACTGATAAACATTCTCCTGCCTTAGGGAGCCTTAGATTTAAACAGATAGTATTGCTTTGTGCCTTTTTTTAAGTTGTAATATTATAGGATATATATGATACATCAGACATTGATTATTTGCACAACCCTAACGCCCAAAGTTCAGACCTGAATCCATTTTAGAGTCTGTTTTAAGATTGGTTACTGTATTACCAGTAAAATGTGTTTCTGCCAATTATTGAGTCACTGACGAGAAATACACTCCAGTTTTTATTTGTACAAAGTTATCATCTTTGTTGGATTACAAAGTCAGACACAATGTTTCTGTTGTTGTGTTACATAGAAATCCTAATAAAATACACCAGAGGTTGAGTTTCTAAGACAAGAGACCGGAACTAATTTAAAACAAAGTTTATTTAATTAGCTGATAAATAAATGATAAATATTGTTCATATACCGGTAGTGCTTTACAAAGTAATATAAAAACAAGAAGATGTCAGGGCAAAATACATCAAATATAGAAATGTAAAAAAGGCAAAAAAAAATATCAAGATAAAATGGATTTTATCTTGCCCTGCCATTGTCTCAGTCAGCTACATATAGGCTCTGTTCGAAAACGTAGGACGCATCCTCCAAGGACGCGGTCTACCTAGACTGGATCCTTCGAAGTCCTTGAAAATAAGGAGACCGGAAGAGTTTTGTCTGTGAATTCGACCAGGTCCTCCCTTCGGCGGGTTTTACCGCTGTATGCTCTGTTGCTTAGCAACCGTAAACGTTGAGACACAAAGCAGGAAAAGAATTACAGAAGTTTTCAAAACTGTTTATTTATTTCTTTTTTATTGTGAAGTGAACAAAGACTCACAAGAATCCAGAGTGGAATAAAGGTTCCAACCACCGGGAGAAGGAACGAATCAAATCAAATGTAATGATAGAAACCTTAGTCAGTTAAATAACCTGCTGCTGTCATTCTGCACATCTCTGATGTTGCTGCTATTTTCAAATATCCATCGCTGTAAAAATGTCCATAGCTGCATATTGGTTATTAATTCTCCAGTTTTATATTGTTAAAACACTTTACAGTATTTTATTGTTTATATTTTAACTCTTCCCTATTATGTTATTCTTATACATTTTTCTAAGGTCCACATTTGTGTGACCAATTTCAATAATCTTTCTGCTGCTGTAAATTTGCCCATTGTGGGACAATAAAGGGATTTTCTATTGTATTCTATAAAAGGGTTAGAAATATATAAGTAAATCTAAACAATGTATTTATAAAAAATATATCTGCAAAATCTCTAATATTCAACAACAAAAAATACGTAGTTAAGCATATTCTGCAAAACAGCAATGAAAAGATAAAACTCCTATCAGGTTTATAGTCCCCACCCTGCAGATCTATTAGAATCTGTCCTTAAATTACAGCCAAACCCATTTACACAGTAACAGATAAAAAACTTTAGATAAATCAAACATTACCGCCACATATCTGACTCTATAACCATTAAATAAACTATTTTTCATTTATCTCAGACGGAACTATTAAATGACTTGTATTATATTAAACTGAACTTCCAATTTTCACCACTGTTCGGCGCCAAGTAACCTTTCCTCTGATCACGGCTTGCTTGGTCTCGCAATGAATCCTGGGATATCCAAGAATACCGAGGATACATCGGACCCGTCCTTCAAATCGGGCAAAAAGAAGGACGCATTTTAAGGCCGCATAACGAGGACTCTTGGAATCCGACCAGACCTCTGCGGCGCGCTATGACGTAATCGACCTTCGAATCCGGTCTTCTAAGGATGCGTCCTAGGTTTTCGAACAGAGCCATACTCTCCCTCTGCTCTCACTCCTTGTTGGTTCCTTGTCTTTGCTGTCCCCCCATGCTGTTGTCCACCTACCTCGTCTCTCCCTGGCTCCTTGTGGTTGGTTTCCCCAGATGTCTCCATAGTTCTGCTTTGGTTTTCATTTGTTGGATTTTTGGTTTCCTGCCTTTGGTTACTGTTTTTGCCCCATTAAACTGCAAGAAATCTCCTCAGCCTCTCTGCCTCTGCATTTGGGTCCTCAAACCACAACTAAACCCTGACCGATTCTAACCATCTACTGACCTCTGTAATAATTAAATTTGAGTCTTGTTAGCAGTAATGATGTTGTAGCTTTAGAGTGCAGTAAAAAATAAACCATTAGCATGAAACCAACCTTTAGAGTAGGTTATTGTCACAATATACACCCAAAAAACTAGACCATGGCACTGATTTACAGATTTTAAACTACCGGTAGCTGGACTCGCTTCCTTTGTGAAGGGTCTATGGGGTCTAAGACCCAGTTAAGGGTATTACCTGTTAACAACAAATGTTTCCTATTTATTTGTACGTTTTTTAAATGAGCTTCTTATGCATCCACCTTTCCACCCAGTTTCTATTCTTTAAAGAAGCTACATGAACTTGTGTCAGCAAAATAGTTCACCATGAGTTCATGGTAATTGCATTACAAGTCAAAGATACAGAACCATGAAATATCTATAAAAGAGACTGAGTCATCAGTTTGTAAAAATGGAAATGAAGTCCTATGAGACTCATACAATGAGTAGTGGTGGTTTAAAAAGGGGGAAAAAAAGACATTTTTTGGTAAGAAATGTTATATATAAATATATATTATCCTCTGTTATAAAAACACATTTGTTTTATTTGGAAAAATAAACATTTAGTGTTAAAAAAGCATTCTTAGTTTATTAGGAGATTGAAAGTTCTTATTTTTTCCTGTTATCATCCGTCGCACAAGAACTCATTTAAAGATAAAAAAGAATAATTCTCTCTAAAATTACTTAGTTAGTGTTTAATGGTGCTTTAAATCTCCACAGCAGCACCCAAAGTAACAGAATCTAAAGTCCAGTTTATGGGAAACTGCATTCCTCATGTCTTTCCAGTAAAAACAGAAACAGAGTAGCAGGTAGTTATCTTGTTTCCCTGTGACTCCTCCCACATTTTTTCCTTATAAATGGGAATAAAAGGAAGCTCACTCAATTTGAATTTAAATACCAAGAACCCTGATCAAGAATTTGTTGCTTTGTTCGGCTGCAGGTAAAACTTCAGCTTTTTGTTCTCTGTGTGTTTTAATGTTTTTTTCTTCTTCTAGCTGCAGATGTTAACCTGTTAGGGGGAGTTTGGTTTGGCCTCGGTGTCCAGTTTCCAGTCCTATAAATCCCTGCCTTAAAGGTCAGACTTAATAAGCCAACCAGCATCCGAGCCAACAAAAGGGTTTAGGAGGGAAACCTGTTTTATCATATGGGATAGAAGCGTCGAGTTCTGGTTGGTTTCAGACATGTTTGCATCTCTGATCTCAACATTTACAACATTTATATTTAAGTTTCTGTGAATACTGGCTAATCTGTATAAACTAAGAGTTAAAAAAAACAACAACACATAGACATGGTTGCTTTAAATAGCTTAATTGTTATTGTCATCTTTCTAGCCATTCATCTCTTGATTAATATAGTTAAAATTGTAATATAACAAAGATTCTGAATGAATAATAGTTATTATTACAGCTTGTGGTGTAGCACTGTAACAAGCTTGTGGAATGAATTGTAATATTAGCAGGTTTAGAACATTTGATGCTGGTTAGGCGTCTCCCAATTAGGTCTTAAACAATTAATCTGATTGTTCGTCATTAATCAGTTATTGACATAATCAATGAATTGTTAACTGGAGTATAGAGACTGAAAAATATTCCTTTAGCATATTTTTTCAGCAACCAACTCATGGCATTAATTATATTTAGATTGCAAACAAAAATCTGAAAATTTAGCATTAAAGATAAAAAAAAAAAATACTTTTCATCTGTCAGTATGCTCTATCCAGCCTATACCACTCTATCCAGTGGAAAAGTTTTATTTTCATCTTGTTTGATTTTGTAAAAAAATCTTTAAGGAACCTTTAGCTATCAGATGATTAATCAATTAATCAAAAAACAAATTGACAGATTAATCGATTTACCAAATACTCATTAGATGCAGCCTGTGTCCCAATATAAACTCTTTAATTCAAGAAACTATACCAATATTGTTCCGATACAATATCTGTACGAATCATAGATACTTTATTTCTCACTTTGTAGTTATGTAGCGGAGACGGACACAGGTTCCTTTACTCCAATCAGACACGTTATATTAATGACACTGATTCTGCACATGCTCAGGTAAACCCTCACCTTCACCAGCAGAACAGAAAACACATTCAAGATTATTTATTGGAAAAAAAGGTTTTAAATATTATTTTTTTTTATGTGGGGTATTTTTAGCTAGCCTGACATAGTCTTACTCAATTCTTGTGGGCGGGACTAAGTTCGGAATGGCACCCAGGCTAATTTTTAGCCATTCTGTCCTGACTGTATGATGTTTCATGGTTAACATGTTATATGCATCTCCTCACCTGCAAATGTGTATGATGTCATGATGTGTCAGACTGGAGATGTATAAAATGCTTCTTTAACTGTAAATCTGAGCCTCTTCATGAGATGTGAGCCCAGTTGGTAAGCAGCTGCTTTCTGTAACTCTAAGCAACTTCTCTTATCTTAATAAGATTACAATTTCTATCAGAATTCATTTTTTCCTCCTATCTTTAACAGTGTTAATTTGAGATGTTCAATAAGTAGTAATGTAGTAGTTCAAAATGTCTACTTTTCAGAGCACCAAGGGCTGCAGTTTAGTTGTTAATCATATTTTCATAAACCATATAAATTACCAGCATAATATGCTTTAGACAAAAAAAAGTTTATTAGTCAAACTGATGGTTTCTTAAAATGCTGCAACCATCGACTTTTCTTCATATGAATTTCTAAAAGATGTGTTACATGTATTCGAATTAAAACAGTATTAGAAGACAGATGAAAGTTTGATTTAATAGATTTTTCCGCCATTTAATTTATATAAACAAACAGCTGGTGTGGGACCAACTATCTCAGAGTGTTTAAAAAAAAGAAGTGTTGCAACCATCTCCATTCTCCCCTGTATTAGAGGCGGGTTGGTCATGATGTTATTCAATCAGAGAAGAATAGTCATGACCCGTCTGCTATTAACCATGAAACTTTAAAGGAAGCAGATAGAGGCAAAGCGTTTCTATCCACATGTGATATCAGAGATTTTAGATGCAGGTCGATATATTCTGATATTCTTTGTCTGATATCTGACCGATACCTGATATCAGTATCAGGTCGGGACATCCCCTAATTACTGAGATTTTTAAAAACTATAGTAGCATGGTTTGATCAATCCATGCCACTATCTGTAGCTGTCTGTGTGTGAAGCTGTTTTGGAGTTTTCTGACAGCTTTATTTTATCTACATAGTTCAGGTTTTTCTTTACAGTATTTTTAATACATTTATAGTCTTATATTTTATACAAGCTGGGCCGATTCTCCAGCTTAATGGTGAGTCCTGCGTTGTGTAGTATACACTCACGACCACCTCTCCAACAGGAATCGTATGGTCACGAGACAATCGTACATGTTTGAAATTCAGTCGGCCTTCATAAAGTGTTTGTGGGCAAATCTTGCAGTTGAAGCAGAGCTACGAGCCGATTTACCAGAACCTCAAGCATTGTGCATGTGCAAACAAGGCTTTTCTTCTTCCAGATTGCAACTCCAACCAGCACCATCTCTCGGCGCACGGTCCGGCGGGTGGTTTTTAGACGTACATTGTGAACTAAGCGTCACTTTGAACTTTTAAACCCTCAGGTTTCATTGTACAGTGTGAGCTGTAGCTGCATGCAATGACTGAAAATATCCCACAGTGTTTACCCGGCTTAAACTGAACACTAAACTGTATCCAAAGAAGCTTTGTTTATGCAAAGGTCTGTATCCACTGGTTATTTTATTTCACCATTTAAATCGTTTTAGCTCAGATCCATGTGTGACACGTCTAAGCTGTGATCTGCTGTGATAATCCCAGTTTCTCTGACAGAAATAAAGTAAATAGATTCTGATTCACACCAATAACGACCTTATCTTCTTCTCTCGTCTGGTTCTTCCTGCTGACTTCTCACACCGCTCTGCAGTTTAAACTTGTCCAATCATGACCGACGCAGACATTTACCAGCCCGCTAATAAACTCTGTCATAAACTCTTTCTGCCCCTGCAGTGAGCCTGATTCTAGACGCTGTATCTGAGATGAGGGCCTCTGTTCTGCTCTGCTTCTGTTTTTGGATGAACTCTGGTGCTATTGCTGTTCAGACCGGTGAGTTTTTGGGTTACCGTATAAAATATACAAAGATATCTCAGAAATGATGCACCTAGGCTTCTTCTACATCTTTCTGTTCAGATCAGAAATGTGGTGCCGCTCCGCCGGTGAACCCAATGGTTCAGTTCCTGAGGGTGGTCGGGGGAACCCAAGCTACACATGGATCCCACCCATGGCTGGTCTGTTACTTACGCTTTGTGTTTCCTTTTAAAAGCTACTTTTTTACAGTTAAAAACTTACCCTAGATGTGTGATTATTTGATACTTTATACAGATTTTAGTCTCCTGTTATAATTTTGGGTCTTCTCTATGCAGCAGTTAATGTTTCATTCGGTCTTGTGTTTTTATATTGAGGTTTCCATGCAGAACAGAGGCTCTCATTTCTGTGGAGGAGCCATTCTGACGGAGAGCTGGGTCCTGACCGCAGCACACTGCTTCCCATCACTATCAAAGTACAGAAACCTGCATTCAATCTTTCCAATGACCCGACAGACGCTGAAAAATCACCAAAACGGCATCCTTTTTTTTTGTGCATAGAGAATTTCTGAGTGGCGTGTTGGTTCTGGTGGGAGAGTTTGACCTTCGAGTTGAAGAAGATGAGCAAGTCTTTACGATCAAGTCTGTTTCAGTCCATGAGAAATACAGTCCAGCATTTCCAATGAACTATGATATAGCTTTGGTGGAACTGGATCATCACATCACAATGGGCAAGTTTTCAATCTTTTAAGTCCCTTTTTTACCTATTAAAAATTGCTGACATGTGGCTGTATTCAACAGGAGCTCGTGTCACGCCGATATGTCTCCCTCAGCCTGATTTAAAAATCCCTCCATGGACCAACTGTGCTGTTGCTGGCTGGGGAAAAACAAAAGAAAGTCTGTATTTATTTTCCATAAAATGTTTTGAAGTAATGCAACCACTTAAAAATTTTCAATGTTTTATTTTCTCTTACCATAAAACAGACATATTGTATTAGGATTTTATGCTGTAGACATTATAGTATAGTTTTAGGAAAATTATAGATATCTTTTTAATTATCAGGTTTATCTTAACTTTGCATGCAGTCATGTTTTACTGAAAGTAAGCCAACTGCCTAACAAAACAGGTATAGCAGTTATGTAACACTTTTTACATCCTTAATTCATTTAAGCTTTGCTGGTGTAGAATTAGCACTAAGGCTCTCACAGATTAATACAACGTACATGCAGTTCAAAGTACAAGAGCTCCAATCTTTGAGATGCTACAGCTTTTAAACTAGCTGGACTCCAGTCCTACACTGCAAAAAATATAAATCTCAATAAGTTATTTTTTCTTAAAATAAGTGTGTTTTTCCTTGATTTGAGGAGATAAGTAAGACACTTTGCCAATGGAACAAGACAATTTCCTTTTAAAATAAGAAAAAACTATTTTATCGTCTTATTTCAAGTAAATATTATCTAACTATCTTATTTTAAGAGTGAAAATACTCATTCCATTGGCAAATCATCTTATTTACCTGCTCAAATTAAGGCTAAATATACTTAATTTAAGCCATTTTTTACTTATTTCTGGATTGTTTTTGCAGTGTATGATGCTTCCTTTGTGAATTAGAGAAAAAAAAACTGTGTCACAAAGGCTTGGTTCACACTGCAGCCTGAAGTGACTCAAATCCGATTGTTTGGCCCATATGCAACCCGGATCTGATCTTTTCATGGCTATCTGAACAACACAGATCTGATATTTTCCAATGCGACCCAGATCACTAGCCTTGCGACCTGTGTCTGAACAGCTAGGTCGCATTCATCCGGCCTGAACGCCATTAATACCCGACAAAGGTCACTATTCTGGGTCTTAATACGCAGAAGCTGCATAAAAAAAACCAACCACCATGACGGACGACGACGCGGAGAGCAGTATTTATGTTTAACCATCTTGAAAATATTGTGTTTTTATGGTTGGGACCATAACACCATCCATGTTTACTTCGGTAAACACAGAGCACAGAGCTGTGATGTCATTGCGTCCTCTACTGCGCATGCGGGACACATGCGCTGAATGCAGTTCACACATGAGATCACATACAAGTCGCCTATATTTGGAAATGTGAACGGCAAAATCGTATTTCAACAAAAAATCTGAATTGAGCATCAAGACCTGCACTGTGAACGTAGCCTAAGGGTCTTATCTGTTAACAACAAATGTTTCCTTTATTTGTACCTATTATTAAATGAGCTTTTTATGCACCAACCACTCCACCACCACCCAGTTTCTATTCTTTAAAGAATTTACATGAACATATGTCAGCAAAACAGATCACAATATTTAGAGTGATGAATGTGGCCTTATCTTTAAAAGTAATGCCATCAATATGCATTCTGCTCGTCCAAACCACTGACCTCTATTTAGTCACTGGGGTTGAGTGAAGCCACTGGCCGCCATATTGGTACTCCCTAGTTAGACTGGTCACAGCGTAAACAATACGTGCGCTACAGTGAGCGGGCTTAAGACTTTTAAAAAAAAGATAAATTTATAACTTGGACAAACATTTGCTTTTTCATAGCATAAGTAGATTACTGTAACTTATAATAAAAAATAGGCACATCACATTGCATAGTCAGTATTAAGTCTATAGTCATGACGACCACTTTTTTTCCAACAGTGTCCAGTCTGGTAATGTGGCAATAAGAATAATTGTCTTGATGCCAAAAAGAGCCCAACACATTTTACTTTCACAAGTGGAGCAGTACGGCTATCGCCATAGTGTTCTGCTTGACTTATGCATATAAATAACTTTAGTATAATTCGTGCAGGGAGTATTACAGACTATATGGACACTGCAATGGGAAAGTAGAACAGGAAAGGAAAAAGGAGAAAAGATAAAAGAAAGAGCAGATAAAAGGGAGCCATATACTTTTATGCTCTGTCTGTGCATTAGCCTTTAAAAATGTTTGAGTTCCTTTTTTTTTTGTCTATAAGTCAGGCAAAATATTTCAGCACATGACTTTTTCAGATAAGAAATACAACAAACACTACAAAAAACTACATTGACATTTCACAGTGAATAACTTTCTATTTTCTAACATTAGACACAATGTCAATGGCCATCTCAGTCAATATCTTCAAGTCAGTGCGAGATAGCCAGATTAAGGTTACGCTACATGCTCTACTATAGGATACATTGGGGTATATATGGATTTTCTTGGTTAGTTCATCCACTGACTGTGAAATTACCTGTGAAATGCAAACTGCTTGTTTTTGTCAAGTGCTACACATGTAGGCGTTTTTATGGGGTGTCTCCATAGGAGTGGGGAGTACCAATATGGCAGCCGGTGGCTCAATTATTTTTAGAATACAAGCAATCCAGTGAATAAATAGAGATCAATGGTCCAAACTGGTCTGCTAGCAGATTTCAAAGCTCCAAGACTGATTGGTTTTGTGACAGTGCAGTGGCCTTTCAGGGACGCTAAACCTGGACATTTCTGGGGGGGTTTTCCTGCGTTTTTTTCTGCGTTCCCCTTAGGGAGCAGTGTTGGGTTAAGGGTCTTTGCTCAGCGTGCAAGCTGTGGGAGTGGGTTTCAAACTCACAACCTGAGGATTCCTAACTCTATGCCCTAACCACTAGGCCACCACCACCAGGGGGCAATCAAGTTACACAGTTTGATTGCCCCCTGGTGGCTAAAATCACCGGTTTGCTCACCAGTGTTTTCTGACCGTCCTCACAGAACAGCTGGATTCTTACTCACATTAAGACTAATTTATTGCACATATTGTTCCATTTTCACTTTTAAAATTTTATTTGTTAAACAAATTGAATGAAAATAATATTTTCATTCCACTTTAAAATTACATGCTAATAGAAGCCCACAATGCATAACGTGGAAGTGTATTTCTGTAATCTGACAATTGGGAAAACTTTTAAGGGGTTTTAATGTTTTCATTGAACAACAAATGCTTTGAAAGCTGTCTCTTAATACTGATGTATTTATAAAAACATTCTTTTTTGGCAGGGGGGCGTCTTTCGACAGTCCTGAGAGAAGTCAACCTTGGGTTGGTAGAACAAGCCAAGTGTAAATACACGCTAAGGACGATCATAAGCTCATTTGCAAAACAGAAACAAAGATTGCGCAACGCAGGTATGACGGTTCTTTGTGCTGGACCAGAAGAAGGAGGAAGAGACGCCTGCCAGGTAGAAGTGATTCATTCTGTTTCTAACATCTGTCTGCTTCAGTTGGAGCCCATCAGTTTGGCACCGCTTCATCAGCTGTAGCATTCTAAATATCTTCCCTCCACACTTTATCTTTCCTGAAGGGAGACTCCGGGGGTCCTCTGGTATGTCCTACAGGGTCAGGAAATGGTAACTGGGTTGCACTGGGAATAACTTCCTGGGGTAAAGGCTGTGGAAGGAGCTGGGGAAGTAACAGCCGCCGGACTCCATCAAAGAGAGGATCTCCTGGGATTTTCACTGATGTCAGGATGCTGCTACCCTGGATCAAGCAGAAGCTGAGGCAGGGTATATAGGCCAACATGATTGTTTTATAATAAAGCAGCCAAGATAGTCCTTTTTACTGTTTTTTTAACTGTGTGATATGTTAGACGTGTGATGACACACAAAATCGTATTTATTCAATAGGCCCAAACTCTGAATGAGATGTAAGTCAAAAGGAATCTTAATGAGACGTAATTTTCTAAGCAGGTTTCTGCTCTAAGTAGCAGGGCAAGTTTATTAAAAATAATGGCACATTTCATGGTAGGAAAAACAGCTTCATGAGAAAAAAGAGAAAAGTACATTGACGTGACAAAATAAGACAAAACAAATAGTTAAAGAGAATCAAAGTGTGTAATAAAAATTAGGTTTTTGTATTAAAAGAAAAGAGGAAATAATTCATGAAAGATGAAAGTTGGATGGAAAACTTAACTAATAATGTTTGATCGACCTAAAACCAGTCTGTAATTTTGTAGCTATGCTATTCAGTAATTTCTAGACTAACAAAAGGATTTTAAAGTCTATTCTCTTGTCTATTTTGATTCTGTCTTCTGTATAGTTATGGGAGATAAAATTGTTTTTTATTATCTTAGATACAAAATGTTTTACTAATCAGACAGGGTAAAGAATAAACAGTTTCTGTATAATTATTGTAAATTACTGTGATTATTTTTACTGCAGTTAAGCTCAAATTATTTGCATTTTTCTAGCTTTTAAAAACAGTAAAAAAAAAAGGGGTTTACAGCAGTTTTGGTAACGATGAATATCTGAGTCTCTGTTTCGCCATCATACAAAATATACAGACATACAAAATATGTGAGTCAGTAGGATCCTAGATACTTTAAACATAGCTTTAGTATCTTTAAAGTAGTATGCTACTGAAGATTTTTTTCATTTATGATTTGAAGGTTTATCTTTCCTAATGAATTTACTGATATATTTATAGGGAAATAGTCTGCTCATCTTTTTTATTACTTTCATCTTGATATTATAAGCAGTTAAACATCCATCCATCCATTTTCAGACACGCTTAATCCAAAGTGGGGTCGCGAGGGGTGCTGGTGCCTATCTCCAGCTGTTTATGGGCGACAGGTGGGGCACATCCTGGACAGGTTGGCGAGTCATCGCAGGGCAACCCAGAGACACACAACTATTTATTCAAACACAAACCTCAGGGTCATTTAGAGACGACAGTCAAACTACCACTATGTCATTAAACAAGGATAACTTGTTTTGCAGTTGGCACCTAAGGGGGAACTAATGAAAATCAGTTTGCTCTCAACCCCCATCCTTTTTTTTATTGCATTATGTAACCTATAAACATATGAAGCTGATGGAAGATAAAACTGTTCCTGAATACAGCGGCTTGTGAAAGAATTCATCCCACTTGAACTTTTCGACCTTCTGCCACATTTCAGGCTTCAAACTTAAAGATTCAAATGTTGATTTTTTGTGAAGAATAAAAAACAAGCGTAATATAATCATGAAGTGGAATTGAATTTATTGGTTATTTTAAACTTTAACAAATAAAAAACTTGAGAGTGGGGCATGCACAACCAATTTGCCTCTTTACTTTCAGTGCAGCAAACCCTCTGAATGATCTAATATTGACCTAAATGATGATGATAAATAGACTCATCTGTGATCGTCTCAGAGGTCTGTTTAAAGATTACAGAGAATCATGAAGAACAAGAACGCAGGCCTGAGATTCTTTTGTGGAGAAGTTTAAAGCAAGATTTGGATACAAAAAGATTTCCAAAGATTTAAAAATCCCTAGGAACATTATACTATTTTAATGGAAGGAGTATTAGACCGCTGCGAATCTACAAAGATCCAGCCGTCCTTCTAAACTTTTGAGCTCAAACAAGGAGAAGACTGATTAGAGATGCAGCTAAGAGTCCCATTATCACTCTGGATGAACTACAGAGATCTACAGCTGAGGAGGGGGACTCTGACTGGAGGACAACAATCATTCTGCACAATTCTGGCCTTTCTGAAAGGGAGACATTTCTCAAAGATATCCATAAAAAGTCTTCTTTAAAGTTTGCCAGAAGCCACCTGGGAGACACAGCAAACGTGGATGAAGGTACAATATTTATAGTTTAGAAGCACCACAACTCATCAACCTAAACACACCATCCCCACTGTGAAACATGGTGGTGGCAGCATCATGGTTTTGGCCCGCTTTTCTTCAGCAGGAAAAGGGGAAAATGGTTACAATTGATGGGAAGATAGCACCTGTTGACCAGGTGCTAGAATGGCCTAGTCAAAGTCCAGACCTGGATCCAATCGAGATCTAAAACAACTGCTGTTCACAAACGCTCTCCATGCAACCTCACTGAGCTCCAGCTGAGACATACCCCAAGCGACTGGCAGCTGTAATCGCAGCAAAAGGTGGCGCTACAAAGTATCTGAATAATTTTGTACACCCAAATTTTTGCTCTTTACTTGTTGAAAAATGTAAACTAACCAATATGTTAATTCCACTTCAGGATTGTGTCCCAGTTGTTGTTGATTCTTCACAAAGAATTACAATATATTATTTATGAAGCCTTAAATGCACTACTTTGGCGAGGCACTGTACCTGCTTACAAACCTGCAATATTAAAGCATTAAAGCATGTTCAAAATAAAAAAACAAAGAAATAAAAGTGATTTAACACCAATTTCAACATATCACTAAAGCCAAATGTTTGAAAATACGAGTCACCTGAAAGGTCATCAGTGAATTCTGTGAATGTGAACAATAAATGAATAACCTTTCAATTAACAGTTTAATTTCCCATAAATTAAATCAAAGTATCTTAATGCTTGTGTAGTGCTCTGTACTATTAAATAATGTATTTAATATATTTTGACTAAAATGCATACATCTGTTAAACAAGCTGTTGATCTTTTTTCTCTGTGGATTTTTTGTGTCTCCCTTAGCTGAGCAGCAGCAGCAAAACACATCGGGTGAGGCCTCCTTTTCTCACCAGTTCTTATTCGTGTTTATTTCATAACATGCACATGTGTTATCTATGCATGCTTGTCAGGACTTTGCAGCGTAAGAGATGGGCTGCTCTCTGAAAACCAAGGTTGGATCTGGAACCCCAGTCTTCCTAACACCCACTATGACAATAACCAGTGAGTGAATTCTTGATGAAGGAAGAATCCTCTAAGCTGGTGCAGCATCAGGAACAGATCATAAATGGAAAGATAAATGAACTAGTAAAAAAGCAAAACAGTAAACGACTTGGTGTATTCTTCTGCAGGTTGTGTTTGTGGAGCATCATTGTTCCTCCAGGTTACAGTATTCTCCTGGAGTTTGAGCATTTTGATGTGGAAAATGACTCTTCTTGTCTGTATGACCGGCTCACAGTCTCAGGATCAACACACAGGCCTGTTGGTGAGTATTCTTACCTTCTCCCTCTGTCCCAGGAGGTATTTTTCCATATAGCACCATTCATACACAATGCAATCAAAAGGATTTACAGGACGTTGAAGGAAAAACAACAGGAAAACAAAAACTTTATTCTGTGATCAACATGTAAAAATCCTTTTTTTTTTAGAAGAAAAAAATGTATTTAAAGAATCTCCCGCAATAGATTAATAAAGTAATTGTGATTCTGAAACGGCTACTCAGTTGCACAGTGGGTAGCACTGCTGCCTTACAGCAAGAAGGTTCTGGGTTTGATTCCCAGCCCAGGGTCTTTCTGCATGGAGTTTGCATGTTCTCCTTGAGCATCCCTGGGTTCTCTCCGGGTACTCCGGCTTGCTCCAACAGTCCAAAAACATGGCTGTTAGGTTAATTGGCTTCTCTACAGTCCCCTTAGGTGTGAGTGTGTGTGTGTGAATGGTTGTTTGTCCTGTGTGTCTCTGTGTTGCCCTGCGATGAACTGCCGACCTGTCCAGGGTGGACCCCGCCTCTCACCCCTCCTGACCCCACTTGGGATAAGCGTGCTAGAAGATGGATGGATGATTTTGAAACATGTAAAATTGCTGGATCCAACCACAAGGTTTTCTAGGCAAGTTATTTTAGAACTGGCATAGTATGTTGCCGGTATATACCGGAAGTGGCAGCTGCCTGATTTCCCTGTACATAGACCAGTAAAGACACACTGCAGTAGCTATGTACTGTGGGGGAGTGTTGGCCTAGTGCTTAGAGCAGTGCACTGGTGCTCTGAGAAGGTTGCAAGTACCCGATTCGATCCACACAGCCTGCACTCTGAGTCTCTGAGCAAGACCCTTCGCCCAACACTGCTCCCCTTGGCTCCCCATGGCGATGGACTAAATGCAGAAAGTTGTCTTCTCCATTATGAGATCAATAAATCTCAATTTCTATCCTTTTTCTATCTGATCTACTGAAAATAGAACCATTCAGTGTTTTTTCTGTATCCTTTTATGACTCTTTACTCTGACAATGTTTCTAAGATCACAGTAAACTTATCTGGTAACAAACAGCATACTCTGTGGTATTTATATCCATCTGTCTACAGCTATTGTAGTAATCTGTAATCTTAGCTAAACATTTGTATTGTTTGGGAAACTTTTTTCCCCTTATATTTATATTTTGATCATTTAGAACTTATGTTTAAAATACTATAGAGCTGTTTTTGTTCAGCTCACCTTTATAAAATTAGATTTAAAATCTCACTGGCTTTTACCTGGTGAAATACAAAAAAAAAATGTATATATTTTAACTTTTGAATCAAAAGCATTCATTTTTCAGAAATAAATCATCCATACATTGCCTAGAGTGGTGGACAATGCAAGTATTAATATTACTGAAAAAATGTAATATAACAGCAAATTTTCTGTATAAAATATAATTGGTTATCATGCCAATGTCAGCAATCAGGATTCTGCACCAATAGGAATGTTAGGTTGAAGTCAAGGAGCTCAGGCATTGATAGATACCAGCAGTTCGGTGATAGAGCTGAGAAATAACTCCATAAAGAGCATTAGAAGAGGCAGATCTGGCATCCATCTGGCAAACATTCAGTTAAGCAGATGAGTGCGAGTTTGCATCTTACTGGGCAGGGGGAACAAACTTGCAGCTATCATCTTTAAGTAAATATTCCCACAAGTCTTGTTTTTTTTTGTCAACCCAGAAGCATCTGTTCCCCAAAAGAGAACTTAGTTTGGCACAAAACTCCCATGCATTATCCAGTCTTTCGTTTAGTATAATATAATAACCATGCAGCACTGAGGTTAAGAGATACCATAGCAGTAGTTCTAGAACAATCATTAAAAAGATGCATGTCATTCAGAATGTCTTTCAGCTGTAGCTTCAGCACTATGGAATAATTTAAAGCCTGGCTGGAAAGCACTGAAGATGCTACCTCATGTCATACATTTGTCCATAATATTTAATGATTCAGCAGATTTTTGCCAAAATGTTCAGTTAAAATGAGCCTGTAATTATGCATTTATGGTGCATTTAGACTTTGTGGGGTTAGAAAAGTGCAGTTTTCAGGACAGGAAAACTTTTTTTAATTTAGAAACTTAAAACTTAAATTATGTACTTTTATTAATAAGAGATGCAAACCAAGAAAAATTGACTTTTTGACAAAAAATGATCAAAATTTAAAAGAAAAATGACTTAAAATATTCAAAACACAAAAGAGCAAATTAATAAAGGTAAACTTGTTATAGAATAGAACAAAACTGAAGTTCACCTGTGTCCTGCTGTGTTTCTGTTTACAGCAATACTCTGCGGTCAGTTATTACCAGGCCCAGTGCTTCTACAGAATTCCCAGAATGCAATACTGCTCTTCTCCTCTGACATTAACAGAACAGGGCAAGGCTTTGCACTCAGGCATCGAGGCGTCAAGAGACACTTTCCTCCAGGTATGGAGCAAAACACCTCCAGCAACACCGGAACAGTGTCGGGAAAAACACTGCATATGTAGAAAATGTTTTATGCTTTTATTTTTCATAGAATCTACAAAATAACATGATACAGTATGCTTCTGGAGACTAAAATATGTGGATGGACAAAAAAGAAGCATCCAGCCATGGTTTTGTGTTTTTGCCACGATTATTGTTGCTTTGTTTACTAGTGTTTTAGTGAAAGCTATTAAGTTTGGTAGTTAAGTTTAGTTCATTTAAAAAGTTTAACAGGTTTCAGGAGCAGGGAGCTGAGTGAAAAAAATGTCTTTCTTGCTCCATTCAGTCCGAGGAAAAGGGACAGGAAGAAGCAGCAGAGTCAAAATGTCTCAGTGTGATTGTAGAACTGGTATTTGCTAGAAGCAGTCCAGTAATGCCTTGTAAATAAAAGTTAACCAATGGGAATTCCTTTTAGTAGCCAAACCAAACCATAACAGCTGCGACTATAAATCACAACAGTGTGTTCACAATTCACAGTAATGAACGTCAGAGAGGAGAGATTAACAGAGTCAAGCATCATTCTGAAGAAGCAATCACATACAATCCATTTAATTACAAGCTGATTTTCTTGAAGCTTAAGGAAAACATAACTTGTTTGGAAAATGAAACCCTGCTTCAATTTAAGCCTATTTACAAGATTTTCCACTCGGGGTTTAAAAGTGAGGACATCCTCAATCAAAATGCTCAGATATTTCATTTCCTCAGCAGATTGAAACCCCTTAGATCTGGAAAAATACATTCTCAGAATTAGAAACAAGTTTCAAATTAAAAAAAAAAGCATTCGGTTGTCTTCCTCCACTGAAATAAATAAAAGAATCATCTGCATAAAATTGTAAGTCTGCATCAGGCCAATTCTGCCCTTATTTATGGTAAATGGCATGTACTTATATAGCACCTTTATTCAAGTTAGGAGACTTGACCAAAGCACTTTACACTAAATTCATTCACCCATTCACACACTGATAGTGGCAAGCTACATTGTAGCCACAGCTGCCCCGGGGCTCACTGACAGAAGTGGGGCTGCCGTACACTGGCACCACCGGGCCCTCTGACCACCATCAGTAGACAATGCAGGTGAAGTGTCTTGCCCAAGGACACAACGACACTGAAAGTCGGAGTCTGGGCTTGAACCGTCAACACTTCGATTTCAGGGCAAACTCCTACATCCAACGCCACTGTCGCCCCTTATATATAATTATACATATAAGAGGACCTAATATCGATCCATGTGGCACCCCGCTGTGAACATCTACAGCAGCACAACAAATATCATCATATTTAATGCAATTTGCCTTATTTTTGTTATATGTTTGAACCAGGCAACGTTTCTCCGAAAAACTGTAGAGCTGAAGTCTAACTATCAAAGCTTAATAATTCACAGGATAAACAGATGCTGATAAATTTATAAAAAGAAACTAATGTTATTTTATTTTATCAAGAGAAACAATAATGTCATATACCACCTTTGACAGAACTATTAGGGAAACATGGCTCTTTCTAAAACCTGATGGAAAGGACTGAGATGAGATTATTGTGAGTTACAAATGCTTTTACATGGTCACCCATAAATAGTCTGTTTACACATACAAAGAATAAATCTGTGCTAAATTAAGCTGTAAGTGCAATCTGTGATCTTGGGTCCTATTGGCTGATTGGTTAATGTCACATCAATCACAAATCTAACCATCCAATTGCATAACAGACGCGTTTTGCTGTCAGAGACAGGAAAACACTACAGAACTGCAAGTACTAGAAGAACAATGCTTGTTAAAGAAGAGCGTTCTGCTGCTCATAGAGGTAAAAGACATCAAATCAAAAACAAAATCATTCTCCATTTTTAAAGAATAAATATTCAACCAGACCAATATCTTTTGATTACAAATTAATTGAAAATAAACTTGCTGCCATGGCTTATGCAAATTTTAAAGCTGTCTGTGTAGATACAGCCTGTAAGCTCGAAAGAACTAAAGCAGATATTGTGAAGAAGAATGATCCCAAATTATTTTTTCGACTTAGAATTGGACAAACTTTAGTGTCATTTTATCTGCACAGTGTGTATAAAAAAGGAAATTTCATTTATACAGCTTTCCAACATTAAATGAGCAGCAGCTTAGGAGTGAAAAAGAACATTTACATTCATAAAGTGCAGCAGTGATCAAATTTAAACAGTATAGGAGAGACATGGTGCAAAAAGGCATTGATGTGGAAGGTTCAGAGTGCAAAAATAAATAAATAGATATGGTACAAAACACAGTGAAATTATTTCAGTGTCTTGAAAGATTAAGTCAATCAAAGACAACGCAGTTAAATAACTTTCTTTATTGTTTTTGTTTCTATTCAGTCCTATTATAATTGCTCCTTTGCTTCTTTATCTGTTAAAAATTATTTGCTCTTCTTCCAAATTATCTATGGTTCTGATCTGGCTTCAGTTTAGCATTTCTATCTTTGTCAAAACAAAAACACTAATCAGACTCCATTTCCATTCAACGCTAATTTAAATCACAAGGAGCAAAATATGAAGGAAACAAAGGAGGAGAAAAAGTGTTTGCACTGTATGGTACAAGTGGACCACTGTGTTGTTACATTATATAAGCAAATTTCCCATGACTTGATGTCCCAAAAACAGATTCTATATGAAAGGCAGTGAAGATGATGAATCTCGCTGCTTAAGAAGCTTTTTTCCTGTAAGTATGCTTAATCTAATTGCCCCCTTTGAGGTTAAAACACGTGTACCCGTTCTTGTGTTTTTCCCACACTGTGTGTCTCATTAGCATGTGGGATCCTGGTTCTGGTTGAGGATCAGGTTTCAATCCATACTCCAAATTACCCACAATCCTATGGTGATAACTGTACACTCCGCTGGGTCATCTACGCTCCTCCTGGACAGATAGATAAGGTAATTAAGTGCTCAATAAACACATCTTTGAAAAAAAAAGAATAAACCTTGCCTGTATGCTTTTAAATCTGAAGTTTTATTACAGCTGGACTTTGCTGATTTTGACCTCGAGGAATCAGAGAGATGTTTGTATGATTCACTGACAGTTCTAGGAGACATTGAAGGACACCAAGAGATTGGTAAGATGAATGAGTTAGATTGTGTGAGCTTAAAATAATATAAAGGTTAAATGGTCACTATATAAGACAGTTATGTCAGGATGTATAATCATCTGACTGTTAAGGGGAAGAGATTTTATTTCAAAATGAATCTGTTCCTCGTAGTGGGAAAAATGAATTTGATTGTTACTATTTCTTGCTTTTGAGTACAAGATGTTTCAAGGTGGCTTGTGTGAATTTCTTGAGGGGTCAGCACTTTCCCTTATATATATCAAATATTTACCATCCTTTTTTTGGGGGGCGGTGTCAGGATTTATTTCATCCTAAATCATTCCAAAATGTATATGCAGATGGCCCTGTGGCTTAGTTGGTCAAAGTGCCTGTCTCGTAAACAGGAGAACCTGGGTTCGAATCCCAGCAGTGCCTTTTAAATAAGTATTCACACTTTGGTGGTCATGATGTCCAGTCTTCTTGTAAATCATCTTGAAGAACCTCATGGAAAAATATCATCTAGCCTTCATATTTCTCAGTTGGTCCTTCTCAGCCATCTACAACTAAATAATAGGAACCTGTTTCTTCATATGGCGGTACACTTATTCGGCACACTAATTTTCTTTCCCTGCTTTTTCCCAAACTGCGACACAGCCACAAAGTGGCACGTGCAAAGTGCACTGTACTTTAATACCTCAAACACTTGAATTGTAGCTGATATCTCATCTGCTAAGCTGTGCTTGTTATCTGGATCATACCTTTAAAGCAGCTGCTATTGGTACTTACCTTGAACTTTTCTCTCATTTCCAAAGTAGTCCTGGACCAGTGCTTCTGTATCCATTTTTATGTAAGTGCTCTGTCTGTTTCAACACAGAGTCTGTCGTGGCAGAATCTTATTAACCCTGAGCGTCCTTCTGGCCCATATCATGCAAAAACACTACCAGAAAATGATTTTGGCTTTGCAATTTTTTTGAAGATGAATACCTTATGAAATTCTTTGAAAATTGATTCAACTAACTGCTGGGTATGGTTTGTAGCAATGTATTTTTTGTGTCTAATATTGCTGGGCTAACCTTTCAAAGGTCAACAACTAAAGACATCTAACTTTGTGATGCTTTGGCTTGGCATAGACCTTAGCTGTGGCTGGATCAATATAGTACACTTCTTTAAAATAATATAAAGGTGAAATGGTCACTATATAAGACAGTTATGTCAGGATGTATAATCATCTGACTGTTAAGGGGAGGAGATTTTATTTCAAAATGAATCTGTTCCTCGTAGTGGGAAAAATGAATTTGACCTTTAGCATTGTTACTATTTCTTGCTTTTGAGTACAAGACGTTTCAAGGTGGCTTGTGTGAATTTCTTGAGGGGTCAGCACTTTCCCTTAAAGTTTAGGTGCTGTGGCTTAGTTGGTCAAAGTCCCTGTCTATTAAACAGGAGATCCTGGGTTCAAATCCCAGCAGTGCCTGACCTGTTGTTATGCAAACGTCCGTGACTAGTTTATTTAGCACCAAATATTTACCATCTTTTTTCGGGGGGTGTCAGGATTTATTTTATCCTAAATCATTTCAAAATGTATATGCAGATGGCGCTGTGGCTTAGTTGGTCAAAGTGCCTGTCTAGTAAACAGTAGATCCTGGGTTCAAATCCCAGCAGTACCTGACCTGTTGTTATGCAAACTTCCTTGACTAGTTTATTTAGCACCAAATATTTACCATCTTTTTTTGGGGGGGTGTCAGGATTTATTTGATCCTAAATCATTTCAAAATGTATATACAGATGGCGCTGGGGCTTAGTTGGTCAAAGTGCCTGTCTCGTAAACAGGAGATCCTGGGTTCAAATCCCAGCAGTGCCTTTTAACTAAGCATTCACACTTTGGTGGTCATGATGTCCAGTCTTCTTGTAAATCATCTTGAAGAACCTCATGGAAAAATATCATCTAGCCTTCATATTTCTCAGTTGGTCCTTCTCAGCCATCTACAACTAAATAATAGGAACCTGTTTCTTCATATGGCGGCACACTTAAACTTATCAACACTCATTTCCTTTCCCTGCTTTTTCCCAAACAGCGACACAGCCACAAAATGGCACGTGCAAAACGCACTATACTTTAATACCTCAAACACTTGAATTGTAGCTGATATCTCATCTGCTAAGCTGTGCTTGTTATCTGGATCATACCTTTAAAGCAGCTGCTATTGGTACTTACCTTGAACTTTTCTCTCATTTCCAAAGTAGTGCTGGACCAGTGCTTCTGTATCCATTTTTATGTAAGTGCTCTGTCTGTTTCAACACAGAGTCTGTTGTGGCAGAATCTTATTAACCCTGAGCGTCCTTCTGGCCCAGATCATGCAAAAACACTACCAGAAAATGATTTTGGCTTTGCAATTTTTTTGAAGATGAATACCTTATGAAATTCTTTGAAAATTGATTCAACTAACTGCTGGGTATGGTTTGTAGCAATGTATTTTTTGTGTCTAATATTGCTGGGCTAACCTTTCAAAGGTCAACAACTAAAGACATCTAACTTTGTGACGCTTTGGCTTGGCATAGACCTTAGCTGTGGCTGGATCATTACAGTACACTTCTTTAAAATAATATAAAGGCGAAATGGTCACTATATAAGACAGTTATGTCAGGATGTATAATCATCTGACTGTTAAGGGGAAGAGATTTTATTTCAAAATGAATCTGTTCCTCGTAGTGGGAAAAATGAATTTGACCTTTAGCATTGTTACTATTTCTTGCTTTTGAGTACAAGACGTTTCAAGGTGGCTTGTGTGAATTTCTTGATGGGTCAGCACTTTCCCTTAAAGTTTAGGTGCTGTGGCTTAGTTGGTCAAAGTGCCTGTCTCGTAAACAGGAGATCCTGGGTTCAAATCCCAGCAGTACCTGACCTGTTGTTATGCAAACGTCAGTGACTAGTTTATTTAGCACCAAATATTTACCATCTTTTTTTGGGGGGGTGTCAGGATTTATTTGATCCTAAATCATTTCAAAATGTATATACAGATGGCGCTGGGGCTTAGTTGGTCAAAGTGCCTGTCTCGTAAACAGGAGATCCTGGGTTCAAATCCCAGCAGTGCCTTTTAACTAAGCATTCACACTTTGGTGGTCATGATGTCCAGTCTTCTTGTAAATCATCTTGAAGAACCTCATGGAAAAATATCATCTAGCCTTCATATTTCTCAGTTGGTCCTTCTCAGCCATCTACAACTAAATAATAGGAACCTGTTCATATGGCGGCACACTTAAACTTATCAACACTCATTTCCTTTCCCTTCTTTTTCCCAAACGGTGACACAGCCACAAAATGGCACGTGCAAAACGCACTATACTTTAATACCTCAAACACTTGAATTGTAGCTGATATCTCATCTGCTAAGCTGTGCTTGTTATCTGGATCATACCTTTAAAGCAGCTGCTATTGGTACTTACCTTGAACTTTTCTCTCATTTCCAAAGTAGTCCTGGACCAGTGCTTCTGTGTCCATTTTTATGTAAGTGCTCTGTCTGTTTCAACACAGAGTCTGTCGTGGCAGAATCTTATTAACCCTGAGCGTCCTTCTGGCCCAGATCATGCAAAAACACTACCAGAAAATGATTTTGGCTTTGCAATTTTTTTGAAGATGAATACCTTATGAAATTCTTTGAAAATTGATTCAACTAACTGCTGGGTATGGTTTGTAGCAATGTATTTTTTGTGTCTAATATTGCTGGGCTAACCTTTCAAAGGTCAACAACTAAAGACATCTAACTTTGTGACGCTTTGGCTTGGCATAGACCTTAGCTGTGGCTGGATCAATACAGTACACTTCTTTAAAATAATATAAAGGTGAAATGGTCACTATATAAGACAGTTATGTCAGGATGTATAATCATCTGACTGTTAAGGGGAGATTTTATTTCAAAATGAATCTGTTCCTCGTAGTGGGAAAAATGAATTTGACCTTTAGCATTGTTACTATTTCTTGCTTTTGAGTACAAGACGTTTCAAGGTGGCTTGTGTGAATTTCTTGAGGGGTCAGCACTTTCCCTTAAATTTTAGGTGCTGTGGCTTAGTTGGTCAAAGTCCCTGTCTATTAAACAGGAGATCCTGGGTTCAAATCCCAGCAGTGCCTGACCTGTTGTTATGCAAACGTCAGTGACTAGTTTATTTAGCACCAAATATTTACCATCTTTTTTTGGGGGGGTGTCAGGATGTATTTGATCCTAAATCATTTCAAAATATATATGCCGATGGCGCTGTGGCTTAGTTGGTCAAAGTGCCTGTCTCGTAAACAGGAGATCCTGGGTTCAAATCCCAGCAGTGCCTTTTAACTAAGCATTCACAATTTGGTGGTCATGATGTCCAGTCTTCTTGTAAATCATCTTGAAGAACCTCATGGAAAAATATCATCTAGCCTTCATATTTCTCAGTTGGTCCTTCTCAGCCATCTACAACTAAATAATAGGAACCTGTTTCTTCATATGGCGGCACACTTAAACTTATCAACACTCATTTCCTTTCCCTGCTTTTTCCCAAACGGCGACACAGCCACAAAATGGCACGTGCAAAGTGCACTATACTTTAATACTTCAAACACTTGAATTGTAGCTGATATCTCATCTGCTAAGCTGTGCTTGTTATCTGGATCACACCTTTAAAGCAGCTGCTATTGGTACTTACCTTGAACTTTTCTCTCATTTCCAAAGTAGTCCTGGACCAGTGCTTCTGTGTCCATTTTTATGTAAGTGCTCTGTCTGTTTCAACACAGAGTCTGTCGTGGCAGAATCTTATTAACCCTGAGCGTCCTTCTGGCCCAGATCATGCAAAAACACTACCAGAAAATGATTTTGGCTTTGCAATTTTTTTGAAGATGAATACCTTATGAAATTCTTTGAAAATTGATTCAACTAACTGCTGGGTATGGTTTGTAGCAATGTATTTTTTGTGTCTAATATTGCTGGGCTAACCTTTCAAAGGTCAACAACTAAAGACATCTAACTTTGTGACGCTTTGGCTTGGCATAGACCTTAGCTGTGGCTGGATCAATACAGTACGCTTCTTTAAAATAATATAAAGGTGAAATGGTCACTATATAAGACAGTTATGTCAGGATGTATAATCATCTGACTGTTAAGGGGAGGAGATTTTATTTCAAAATGAATCTGTTCCTCGTAGTGGGAAAAATGAATTTGACCTTTAGCATTGTTACTATTTCTTGCTTTTGAGTACAAGACGTTTCAAGGTGGCTTGTGTGAATTTCTTGATGGGTCAGCACTTTCCCTTAAAGTTTAGGTGCTGTGGCTTAGTTGGTCAAAGTCCCTGTCTAGTAAACAGGAGATCCTGGGTTCAAATCCCAGCAGTCCCTGACCTGTTGTTATGCAAACGTCCGTGACTAGTTTATTTAGCACCAAATATTTACCATCTTTTTTCGGGGGGGTGTCAGGATTTATTTGATCCTAAATCATTTCAAAATGTATATACAGATGGCGCTGTGGCTTAGTTGGTCAAAGTGCCTGTCTTGTAAACAGGAGATCCTGAGTTCAAATCCCAGCATTGCCTTTTAACTAAGCATTCACACTTTGGTGGTCATGATGTCCAGTCTTCTTGTAAATCATCTTGAAGAACCTCATGGAAAAATATCATCTAGCCTTCATATTTCTCAGTTGGTCCTTCTCAGCCATCTACAACTAAATAATAGGAACCTGTTCATATGGCGGCACACTTAAACTTATCAACACTCATTTCCTTTCCCTTCTTTTTCCCAAACGGTGACACAGCCACAAAATGGCACGTGCAAAACGCACTATACTTTAATACCTCAAACACTTGAATTGTAGCTGATATCTCATCTGCTAAGCTGTGCTTGTTATCTGGATCATACCTTTAAAGCAGCAGCTATTGGTACTTACCTTGAACTTTTCTCTCATTTCCAAAGTAGTGCTTGCCCAGTGCTTCTGTATCAATTTTTATGTAAGTGCTCTGTCTGTTTCAACACCGAGTCGGTCGTCACCCTGAGCATCCTTCTGGCTCAGATCATGCATAAACACTACCAGCAATTGATTTTGGCTTTGCAATTTCTTTAAAGATGAATACCTTATGAAATTCTTTGAAAATTGATTCAACTAACTGCTGGGTATGGTTTGTAGCAATGTATTTTTTGTGTCTAATATTGCTGGGCTAACCTTTCAAAGGTCAACAACTAAAGACATCTAACTTTGTGACGCTTTGGCTTGGCATAGACCTTAGCTGTGGCTGGATCATTACAGTACACTTCTTTAAAATAATATAAAGGCGAAATGGTCACTATATAAGACAGTTATGTCAGGATGTATAATCATCTGACTGTTAAGGGGAGGAGATTTTATTTCAAAATGAATCTGTTCCTCGTAGTGGGAAAAATGAATTTGACCTTTAGCATTGTTACTATTTCTTGCTTTTGAGTACAAGACGTTTAAAGGTGGCTTGTGTGAATTTTTTGAGGGGTCAGCACCCTCCCTTAAAGTTTAGGTGCTGTGGCTTAGTTGGTCAAAGTGCCTGTCTAGTAAACAGTAGATCCTGGGTTCAAATCCCAGCAGTACCTGACCTGTTGTTATGCAAACTTCCTTGACTAGTTTATTTAGCACCAAATATTTACCATCCTTTTTTTGGGGGGGTGTCAGGATTTATTTTATCCAAAATCATTTCAAAATGTATATGCAGAAGGCGCTGTGGCTTAGTTGGTCAAAGTGCCTGTCTCGTAAACAGGAGAACCTGGGTCAAATCCCGGCAGTGCCTTTTAACTAATCATTCACACTTTGGTGGTCATGATGTCCAGTCTTCTTGTAAATCATCTTGAAGAAGCTCATGGAAAAATATCATCTAGCCTTCATATTTTTCAGTTGGTCCTTCTCAGCCATCTACAACTAAATAATAGGAACCTGTTTCTTCATATGGCGGCACACTTAAACTTATCAACACTCATTTCCTTTCCCTGCTTTTTCCCAAACTGCGACACAGCCACAAAATGGCACGTGCAAAGTGCACTGTACTTTAATACCTCAAACACTTGAATTGTAGCTGATATCTCATCTGCTAAGCCAGTGGTTCCCAAAGATTTTCTTCTGGGCCCCCCTTTGGATTACAATAAAATTTCCACGCCCCCCCCCAACCAACCGCCCCCCCCCCCCCCAAAAAAAAAAAAAAAAAAAGAAGAAACTGGGCACACCCATCGTTCAACCAGATATAATAAATCTATACACATATTTTGTTTTCAAACTCCACTGAAGTTTATTTCACACTTCAGGTTGCAGCAAAACAAACTACACCATCTTTACAGTGGAACACTTTTGTGTAACTGTATTTTTTTCATAGTTCTATAATGTAGATTAGAAGAGGATTCTTTGTTGTCTGTGTTATTTTAAACATATTTCTTTTTTTTATTTGTAACAATATTTACCTTTGCTATAATCTATACATTAAAAAAGCCTCTGTGCAAAATGGAGAGAAAACATTGAACAGCTCCCTGAGAGTTTTTTCTTTGTACTTTAATCCTCCCATCTTTTCATTGGCTGTAGTGAGCCTGCTTTTTGCTGTAGATCTTCTCAAATCTGGGTTGCAGTGTCACAACTGTCCATTATGCTCAGTCAAGCAAGCGCTGTTTTTTTCTTCATTCATCCATACCGCTTCCCGCGCCCCCCCTGCAATGGCATAGCGCCCCCCCTAGGGGGCGCGCCCCACACTTTGGGAACCACTGTGCTAAGCTGTGCTTGTTATCTGGATCACACCTTTAAAGCAGCAGCTATTGGTACTTACCTTGAACTTTTCTCTCATTTCCAAAGTAGTGCTGGACCAGTGCTTCTGTATCCATTTTTATGTAAGTGCTCTGTCTGTTTCAACACCGAGTCTGTCGTGGCAGAATCTTATTAACCCTGAGCGTCCTTCTGGCCCGGATCATGCAAAAACACTACCAGAAAATGTTTTGGCTTTGCAATTTCTTTGAAGATGAATACCTTATGAAATTCTTTGAAAATTGATTCAACTAACTGCTGGGTATGGTTTGTAGCAATGTATTTTTTGTGTCTAATATTGCTGGGCTAACCTTTCAAAGGTCAACAACTAAAGACATCTAACTTTGTGACACTTTTGGTCGGCATAGACCTTAGCTGTGGCTGGATCATTACAGTACACTTCTTTAAATAAAAGTGCATTTCAATAATCTAGAGCATGCAGGGATATATTTCACAAATTTATTTATTTTCAGTTTGATATCAACAGCTCACAACAAATAGAGAATTAAAAAATATGTTATTTAATTCAATTCATGGAGAGGAAGAGAGCGCATCCAGCCAGTCACAGTCAGAGAAACAGGACTTCACTGAAAAACAGGCCAATCTTTTAACTTTTAGTTCAGTTAGTGGGAATATAGAGATAGAATGAAGCAGATTGATGAAAAAGGGGTTCCTATGTCCTCCAGAAGTCTAAGCCTATAGCAACATAAGGAACAATCATATCTGATTGGCCATTTAAGGCTTTATATGTGAGAAGGAGGAATTTAAATTCTATTCTGGATTTAACAGGAAGCCAATGAAGAGAAGCCAGGATAGGAGAGATAGGAGCAATGATCCCTGTTTTCAATTTATCAGAACTCTTGCTGCAGAATTTTGGATCAGCTGAAGGATTTTAACAACAGTTTGTGGACTTCCTGGTAGAAAAGAATAAAAACAGTCCAGCCTTGAAGTAACAAACGCATGGACTAGTTTCTCAGCATCACCCCTGGACAGGGGATTTCAACTTTTTGCAATATTGTGCAGATGAAAAAAGAAAATTCTCTGAGTTTCTTTATTATGGGATTTAAATGACAGGTCCTGTCATTATAAGAATAAAAATAATATAAAATAAGCACAAAGTCAATAGTTTTGTAAATAATTTGGCTTCGGAAACCTTTTTATGACAGTTCGCTAACAAACTGTCACTCCCATCCTCCAAGGTGGGTCAGCTGAGAAAGGAAATTGGTAATGAGGCTACTAAGAGAAAGTTCAGTTGAAGGAAAACCTGCAGTAGGAAAAGGTGGACAAGCAGCAGGTATAACTGCTACCTTAGGATGAATATGAAGCACAAATTAAAATAAATGAAAAAACTACAGTGATAGAATCATCAACAGCTCACGTTGGTGAAGTTCTGATGATGTTCAGAGAGCTCAGTAGCACCTGCAGGGCAGCTGTGGCTACATTGGGAAAGCATGGGATTAATTAGCACTGTAAGGCTGATAATACTCAGCTAATTTTATCCATACATTCTGGTGTTAACACTGGAGGATAGTGTTAACTGTTGATACTAAACCCTAATAAGTGTTTATCTAAACTAGTTCCAACTCTCTCACAGTGTTAACTGCTTAAAACTTTTAAATATGGTATTTAACTTATGGTCAAATAAAGACACTTTAAGTGTTAAAATGTAACTCCCTAGGAGTTAAATTAATACTTCCTGATTGGCTGTGTTTTGCAAATAACTACATGTCATGTTTCAGGACAAAAATGAAAAATTATCTTTTGTGTTAGATTCCCTTTTTATATTGAAGCAAACCTCTTGTCTTAGTAAAGTAGAATAAAAAAGCAGCAAATTTTTAAATGATCTTTTAGGTTTTTTTTTGTTTCTTTTTCCATAGCTGTGTTGTGTGGTGGTAGTGTTCCTCCTGCAGTCCTTTCCTTCTCCAGCGTCATGCTGCTTCATTTCACCTCAGACAGCAGCATCCCTCACAGGGGCTTCAGGGCAGCACTGACATTCATCAGGATCGAAGGTACGTATAATCTAATCCACATTCAGCTCTCCTCAGGAGCCCGCATTCACCTTTTAATGGCATGAATGTCAGAATAATTTAGGGGGTTAAATCATTTGTTTGACCAACGGAGTGATAATGCAGCAAATGATGGCATAAAGAAATTGATGCACAAGTTTGACTTTATATGATAAATTGAGCTTTAGTCTGTATGATTGGATTCAGCTGTTAATAAATTGGACTGGCGACCTGTCCAGGGTTTACCCCGCCTCTTGCCATTGACAGCTGGAGATCAGAAAATGAATGGATGGGTGATTGATTTGTAAATTAACTTAAGACGGCCCTTGTTTGTATCAGCTGTAAATCACTAAACAAACTAAAAATATTTTTTTGTGGATTTGCTTCATCTCACACCTCAAATTTAATAAACAAACTTTAATATAAATGGAAGCTTCTACTAATATTTAGATACATTTTAAGTAGAAAATTGCAGAAAATATAGTATATTTTTTTAGCTGTTGCCATCACTTACCTGAAACATAGAAGGACAAGTTTTGGAATCGACTAGCCAGGCTAAGATCAGATGGAGGGAATTTTGTTCCATTATTGTTGCAACCAACGAACATTTTTTTGTAAATATATATTTACATAAAACTTTATCAGGAAATCAAACTTGTTGATCAATAACAAGGCTTCGAGAACTTGTTGTTTTTTCAGATCTTATGTTTTGTGATATTATTTTTTTTTTTTCAAATGATATTCAAATATTTTTATGTTTTTATTGTTGCAAAATATTTTTTTTTTATTATTTACAGATTTTGTATCTAAATCTTTCTTTTTTATTTTTTGGTTAAAATTTCAGTTTTTCAGATTGAGTTTGACAAATTGCATTCTTTTCAAATTGCATTTCATAGATCATATCCTCCGCGCTTCAAGCCCAATGCAAACAATTGCTTAACACGTACATTGACGAATTAAAATGCTGTTGCCAGGATTGAGGCGGACCAATAGAAATGTGTATTTGCTCATAACTCCAGAGGAAATCCCGCCCCCAACAGTGAAGAGATTTGATGTGTTTTATTTCAGAGGCTGCATCCTCCAAGGACCCTTCGAGGTCCGTAAAATAGGGAGACCGAAAGAGTTTGGCTACAGATTCAAACAGGTCCAGCCTTCAGTGACCTCCAACGCCCCTCACTCAGCGTATCCTCTGTCGCCCAGCAACCCTGACAGTTGATACACAAAACAGGCAAAGAATGGATGCTGAACTTCTCACTACTGTTCTGGGTTCTAATAACATTTTCAAGGAGCTTCAGCAGAAGTGCAGTCATTGCGAAATATCATATTTATAGCCCCCAACAGTGCAGACTTATTGAAATCCAGGCTTAAATGTCAGCCAAACCCATATGAACAGGGACAGAGAAAAACCTTTCAATAAAACAAATATTACCCGTCACATATTTGAAACGATAACCATCTAAAAATAAAAATTTTCATTAATTTCACTCAGAGCTATTCACATCCTTGTATTACATTGAACTGCACTTACAATATTCAACATTGTATATATATATATATATATATATATATATATATATATATATATATATATATATATATATATATTCACCTCCATAAGAAACCGTTCAAGTACCATTGGAAATCTAAGTGGCAGTCAGCTCTTCCGTTCCTCAAGGAAACACCTCAACCTGGGTAAACCCTGTCCGCCTTCCAACGAGCAAGTCTTTTACTGGAACAACCCACACCGACTGGATTCAGAGAAAGACACCTTTTTCTGGAAAAGTGAGTCATTTTGCCTTTATTCCCTTTCGCCAAATCGAAGCATAAATTTCCCACTGAGCCTGAAGTAACCACAGGAACTTCCCCCTTCTTTTTTCAGTCCTGGTTCACCAGTGTTCAGAGCAGCACTGGACCCATCTCTACCAGTTCACAATAAACCTGTTAAACCTTCCCCTGGTCTCTCTGTTTGGTCCTCTGCATGTGGGTCAGATCTTTGAATAAAATCATGAGAGAACAGCAAAGTTACTCTCAAAACCTTTTTTGGATTAAAACATTTTTGAAGTTTCATTTATGAATTGGATTTTTTTTTTTACATACCGGTACTTTTCATTTAGAAAACATGTTCATTGCTTGCAAAAATAATCAAGCAAAATTCTCTCCATAAAAATCCAACTGCACCATATAATAACTGCTTTTGAAGGATTAATTTCAACATTGTTTTGTCTTGGATTGAGAAATTTAAGCCAATTTATAGAAGCAGGAATAATACCTCCTGACAGAACCCTGGCTGCAGCTTTTTGGGTTTTTTATACTGTGGTTTGAAAACTGTAATTGCACCCTGCTAATACAGCCTAGACCCAGAAGTCTAGTCTACAGATTATGCATGGATCAGTTTTTCCACCTTGTTTCAAAATTTAGGAGTTTTTTTTTTTTCACAACACTTTTAGATAGTTACTAAAGAATATGCACTAATAATTTACTTTTTAAGATACTGTGTTAAATAAATAAATGTGGGTTTTATCTGCATAGAAAAGGGAGCAGGGATAATATTTTACAACAGTGTAGGCTGTAGAGAATATTTGTAAAAAAAAAAAAAAAACAAACAGAACCAGACAGATATGAGGGTATAGGTCTGTTGGGCATCTGTGTCCCGTTTTAGTGGTGTTCAAACAAGGAGTTAAGTTAATAATATCACTTGTATGCATTTGATTCTGTAGCAAGACCTGACATGGCTGATATATAGCACATGCTACTCAGATGATGCAGTGTCAATTTTTAATATAATGCCTTTCATACAATCTTTCAAAATTTTATTTTGCAGATCTGCATCATCAAGATGAACCAGTTAAGGAGGCTCAGCCACATGTTTCAGCTAATCTTCCTCATACAATCTATGATTTGTTCCGCCTCTGCTTTGTCTTTGCACGTCAGATGGTTGTGGTATAACAGGAGAGAGGAATGGTGATGTATGCAGTCCTGTGTATACGATGCTGAGCAGGTTATTGTGTCCTATACAGGGGAGCTGCTCTTTCGTCACTGAATATCTGCAATGACGCTGTTAGCTAGTGGCATTTAGAGAGAATATTTGGCAATAAACATTTGGTCAGCAATATGTTAGTGTTGAAGTAGAATCTAGTGTCTACTTTAAAGCTTAAGAAAAAGCTTGGGGAAAGTTTGGGATCTAAATATACAAACAATGATAACCAGGATAACCTAGATTTTTTAGGAAGGAAGTTTTAATCAAACTGAGGTAATTAATTTGTTTTTCTATTAGAATTAACTAAATTAACCAGTAATAAAAGATAAAATGATGACACTGTAATTGTATCACACTTTAACACAAAGTATATACTAAAATATATTTTTAAAATGAAACATCTAAAGAGTTTAAACAGTCAAAGCGAGGGAGTAAAGGAGAATATTCCTATGACAATTTTTCTGATTCTCTCTTGTTGTCTGCACAATCGAAGCAGTTCTGATCCGCACATGGTGCACGAATTATTGTATTGCCTGCACGCTCTCACTTGGATTACAAAAAAAAACACCTAGCGTAGTTTAAAATCCAGGATAATTTATCCAACTCACGGGCATCTGTGAACAACTATTAATATCAAGGAGACTCCCTGTACTTCCGTGAGATTTGGGATGTCTGTTACTGTCCCCCAGTCCCCCTCCTCCGGCTGAGGACGGGCGGCTCATGGCTCTCTACTGAGGTCTGGTCCAGTCAGCGGCCCAGGAGAGGACACTTCATGCCCCCCCTCCATTGGGCCAGCGAGCCAGTGGGCTGGTCTGTTTGTCAATTTCAGGGCGTGACAAAAGTACAGGCCAGAACCAAATAAGGCAAGATCCCCGAATTGACGTCAACTCAGGGTTGCCTTTATGGTGGAAGTTTAAAATAGTGAGATTTGCAGAGAAAGGAGGTGTCAATGGTTTTTGAACTTCTCTTTAGGTCCATTTCACCCACTGAACTATTGTTATTCATCTATGACTATATAAACTCGGTTTGCACTCTATGACCCCTTTAATGCGCAGAATAAAAGCCACCAGCACCATAAACTTAAAGGTAAATAATGGATGTTCTTGATCTTCCAGCTCTTGGGAGCTAAGCAGGGAGTCATCTACCACTGCAGATAGTCTCACAACTTCTGCAGAACAAGAGCTGCAGATTTTAAAATCTTTGCACTATCAAAAAATGTGTCTTTAAGTGTTTTTTATTTAATCTGCCCCTAACAGTTTGAATGGGCGTAGATTATATCTGTTGTCTGATAGGTGTTATCCTGTCACCCTCTTTCAGTTGTTTTCAGCGCTACCTTCGTCTCTAAGCTTTCCTTTTGTCTCTAAGCTCCACTTTTCTTCCTGTTTGTCTCCAGGGTGAACTCTCACCACACCCAGTACCTCAGAGACTGTGATTTTAGCTTCTCCTCCTGCTAAATCCCTTTCTTCTCCCAGTCTGTGGAAGTCAAACCCCACCCACAGTGACTCATAGTAGGTGTAGGTAACAGGTGTGGTCTATGTGGTCCCTATAGATCCTTCAAACATGTAGACCTGTTCAACCTTTCAAATCTGGATAGTGTCTCTGAGGTTAACGTTGTAACAAAAATGAATATAAAACCAGGAAACTTTTTAAAAAGTATGTTTAAGCCTGAGGAAAGCTGATAGCATTAGAATGTGTATAAACTGGAACTAATGGACAGGCAGAGGGAGGTTGTCCCCTATTTTAATAGATTTTTTAATTTGATTTCAGTCTGTCCAAATTTCAGATCCTTCAGCCCAGAGCAGTACAGCGACTATTTGTGAGCTAGTGTTGCTCTGTTTCACTGGCTTTCTAAAAACCAAACAGTGAACAGAGAGCGGATTGAGGAAACTTGGCAGAAGTCGTTATCACATGAGACAACAACACAACAGTTTTGTGGTCAGTAGGTCTCTGTGTTTGCATCCAACAGGCCATTATTTCTCCTAGCTGTACAGTTTATTTTATTTATTTCTCATCTGTGGGTCCATACATGCCCTCAGTATATAAATAGTCAGAAACGGATATTGGTGTTTTTAGGTTTTTGTAAAAATCCAACATTATTGTGTCCACTATTATTTGACAGTCAATATAAGGAAGGTATTATTGTCAAACAATGATTTTTAAATTTTGCTAAACTTGACTGTTCTGCAAACCCCTAATGTTGTTAGAAAACTGTAGTATATGGCGCCCCCTACTGATAGTTTTGAGAAAATACAAGCTAAAGTGGATGTGCTGACATTTTGTAGAACTTACCACCATCAATGATTCAATAAACGTTTAATATCTATGGACAAAATATTATGATTTATAGAGGCTGAAAAAAATTATTTAATATAAATTTAATTAAATTTTATTATTTTTTTTTTTTAATCATAACTACATCTATTTCCTCAGATTTTTTTTGTATTATAGTGTTATGTACAGTAAAAGTCAATTTTCTGATGTCACCTAGCTTAATTTTTTACATTTCTCTGTATTTTAGCTTCACATGAGGTCTATAATTACCAGCTGTAAACATAAATAAACTTTGCCTCAATATTGGATGTAAAACTTAAGATTTAGGTGTTCTTTCAAAATTCAGAACAGGAAAAAATGACCAGTAAAAACAGTATTTTGACTTTTGGTCCAAAACTTTTTCAAAAAATATTAAATTTGCTACTAGATTGATTACAGAAGTTATGAGCTGTGGATTTTTCACTAAATATGGTATAATGATTTTCATCATCTGGATTTTTGAGGAAAGATCAGAAAAACAATTTGGCCTCGTAGAGGTTGGCGGTTCCTGATAGAACTTGTCTCTGTGTCTCCTGTATCATCAACATCATTTTCTCAAAAGTTTCAGCTCAGTTTATCTTTTCCAATCCTTCAATTAAAGGTTTTTAAACTGTTTTTCCTCCATAAAACCATAGACTTCTTTCAATTTCTCTCATTTGTTTAATTAGCATGAACATGGGCGTAGGTTTGCATAGGTGCCATAGGGACATGTCCAAACCAAAATTTTGGCCCAACCTACTTGTCCCTAACAATAATTCTACCTAAATAACATGTTTATAATTTACAAAACAGTGTTGTTGCAGCAGTTGCTTCATTTCTCACAACTTGTATATTGAAGTGAATATTTTAAATGCTAAGTGTCACTTCCTCTTATAGTTCCCGCGCCAATGTAAATACAATACATCAATTTGCAGTCCCTTGAATATGTTATTTTGCTTTGTTTTACAATACAGAGAATATCAGCATATCAGATTAAAAAAATAACAGTGGGTTTTACCTCTGTTTACCTGTGCAAAATTCTATTTCTTAAAAAAAAAAAAAAAAAAAAAAAAAAAACACCGGATAAATACACATACAACAGACATATTTAGACTATATTTGGTTAAAAAGGTTTGTATTTACCTTCCGTCTTAGTCACTGGTAAGTTCAAATGTAACCCTTTTCAAAGTGTAAAGTTGTCCCACATTATTCCGAGCCACCCATGCTTCAAACATTGATAAATAGCATCTTGTGTGTGTAGTGCTTGTAAGATTTGTATAAATTTAGCAAAAAATGCTGTTTTCTCTTTAAACAAAATGTGCCCTGATGCTCACATCAAGCATAAAAAAAAATTGGAGCATGCATAATGCGCAGGACCACTGACATTAGACCAATTCAACTTAAGACCAATAGTGTCCCTATCAAAGTTGAGATCAAACCTACGCCCTTGAATCTAGTTTAAATACGGAAAATTTAAAATGTTTGGCCACCAGCAGGTCCTGTAATAATGGTTATAATATACATATATATATATATATATATATATACAGGTGCTGGTCATAAAATTAGAATATCATGAAAAAGTAGATTGATTTCAGTTATTCCATTTAAAAAGTGAAACTTGTATATTATATTCATACATTACATACAAACTCATATATTTCAGATGTTTATTTTGTTTAATTTTGATGATTACAAATGACAACAAATGAAAAATTCATCATATCAGAAAATTAGAATATTGTGAAAAGGTTCAAAATTGATGGCCCCTGGTGCCACACTCTAATCAGCTAATTAACTCAAACCACCTGCAAAAGCCTTTAAATGGTCTTTCAGTCTAGTTCTATAGGCTACACAATCATGGGGAAGACTGCTGACTTGACAGTTGTCCAAAAGACGACCATCGACACCTTGCACAAGGAGGGCAAGACACAAAAGGTCATCGCTAAAGAGGCTGGCTGTTCACAGAGCTCAGTGTCCAAGCACATTAATAGAGAGGCGAAGGGAAGGAAAAGATGTGGTCGAAAAAAGTGTACAAGCAAGAGAGATAACCGCACCCTGGAGAGGATTGTGAAACAAAACCCCTTCAAAAATGTGGGGGAGATTCACAAAGAGTGGACTGCAGCTGGAGTGAGTGCTTCAAGAACCACCACACACAGACGTATGAAAGACATGGGTTTCTGCTGTCGCATTCCTTGTGTCAAGCCACTCTTGAACCACAGACAGCGTCAGAAGCGTCTTGCCTGGGCTAAAGAGAAACAGGACTGGACTGCTGGTGAGTGGTCCAAAGTCATGTTCTCTGATGAAAGTAAACTTTGCATTTCCTTTGGAAATCAAGGTCCCAGAGTCTGGAGGAAAAGAAGAGAGGCACTTCATCCACGTTGCTTGAAGTCCAGTGTAAAGTTTCCACAGTCAGTGATGGTTTGGGGTGCCATGTCATCTGCTGGTGTTGGTCCATTGTGTTTTCTGAGGTCCAGGGTCAACGCAGCCACATACCAGGAAGTTTTAGAGCACTTCATGCTTCCTGCAGCTGACCAACTTTTTGGAGATGCAGATTTCATTTTCCAACAGGACTTGGCACCTGCACACAGTGCCAAAGCTACCAGTACCTGGTTGAAGGACCATGGTATCCCTGTTCTTAATTGGCCAGCAAACTCTCCTGACCTTAACCCCATAGAAAATCTATGGGGTATTGTGAAGAAGAAGATGCAATACACCAGACCCAACAATTCAGAAGAGCTAAAAGCCACTATTAGAGCAACCTGGGCTATCATAACACCTGAGCAGTGCCACAGACTGATCGACTCCATGCCACGCCGCATTGCTGCAGTAATACAGGCCAAAGGAGGCCCAACTAAATACTGAGTGCTGTACATGCTCATACTTTTCATGTTCATACTTTTCAGTTGGCCAACATTTCTATAAATCCTTTGTTTTTATTGGTCTTCAGTAATATTCTAATTTTCTGATATGATGAATTTGAGATTTTCATTTGTTGTCATTTGTAATCATCAAAATTAAACAAAATAAACATCTGAAATATATGAGTTTGTATGTAATGTATGAATATAATATACAAGTTTCACTTTTTAAATGGAATTACTGAAATCAATCTACTTTTTCATGATATTCTAATTTTATGACCAGCACCTGTATATATATATAATATATATATATATATATATATATATATATATATATATATATATATATATATATATATATATATATATATATATCAATCTCTTTGCTGAAATGAACTTCTTTTTTGCAGATTCATCCAGGAAGCAGTCTAACAGCAGAGCTCTGACCCATCAGGGTCTTGTTAAACCCACTTCGTCAAAGGATCAGGGGTTTCATGTGGAAATGAAATCAGCTCATGAAGACCAAAGTGGTGAATCCTCAGGAAATGGACCCTGGAAGGAAACACTTCTCCATTAAGATACAGATAAACTAGTTTTCTACCAGTGATCAACCATTAATTCCTCACATAAACCTGCTTAAATGTTGCTCTATTTGTGAAGAAATAATCTCAGTGAGGTAACTTTAAATTTATTTAGACATAATATCAATAAAAACAACTTTTTTTTTTAGTTTGTTTTGTTTTTATATTAATATTTCTATAGGTTAGAAAACCAATAAAGAGTATGAGTTTACTGCATGTTTACAGCAATATTGCATGTGTCATAAACGGGGACAGATGTATGAAGGTAGATTTGTGTCTTTATTATTCAATTTAAAAAAGGTTGCTTCAATCGAAAAATATATTTTCAATCGAAAACACCTTCACTTCAATGAAAAAAAGTTTTCAATCAAAGAAAAAAGTATTTGAATGCAAAAATATAGTTGAGACCCAAAAAAAATACACAATTTTGTTGCTTTTGTTCGAAGCAACTTCTTTTTTGATTGAATGATAAAGACACAAAGGTCCTACCCATTATATGGTCCAACCAAAAAAACAATGTTACTTTAATAAAAAAAGTAGCTTTAAACAAAAACAAACTCGGCTTCAATCAAAGAAAAGCAGTATTTAAATGTATTTTTTTTAGTCTAAACTATATTTTAGCATTCAAATACTTTTTTCTTAGTTTAAAAACTTTTCTTTTAATTGAACATAATTTTTTTGAAATGACCTTCTTTTTAAATTGAATTATAAAGACATAAATCTATCTCCATACAGATGGAATCAATATTCAGGCGAGACAGACAGTGGGAAGGTTTAAAACCTTTAATTACAAAATAAAACAGAACAGAAGCAAAACGCGGGCTGCTGTGGATCAGAGGACCTGCAGCAGTTGTAGAGGAAAGGTGGAGCATCGCTCATTACTGGTTGGACAGTTCAGTCCATCCTCTCAAAGGCAGGATCAACCAATGCACTGCCAAAGAGATGCGGTGCTGAGACGTCCAGAGGGCCCCCGATGCTGCAGCCCCAGTGAGCAGGCAGGAGACCGATCCATTTCAGGAAAACAGTTCAGAACAGGACAGTTCTGAGATCCGGGAGTCCGTAGCAAGACCCGGGGTTCCAATCCAACCAGGAACAGAAAGATATAGGGTTACTAACCCTAATCCTTTTTTATTTTTAAAGTTTCAATGACTTTTAATGACTGCCCAATCTTGTTTCTGTTTTTAAATGTATGATGCATCCAGTTTCAACCTATATCAATACAAACTTTATATGATTTCTGTACCTCTCTTTTTATGTGGTTTGATTCATCTTTGCTTATTCATTCATTTTATCTGACATTATTAAAGGGACTTTTTTTGTAAGTTAATCTGGAACCTTTTAGCTCTGACTGATACATAAATTGGCTTTAAAAAGGTGTTTTTAAGCTAATAAATACAGCCGTCTCTGTTCTAAGAACTCCTCTAGAACCTCTGGAGATAAATTCCTCATTAAGTGAAGAACTTTATGGATAGCTGTGAGCTTTTTCTTCACCAGATTGTTTAGCAAGTATCTTCAGTCAGAGGCTTCTCCAGACGTGGTGCAGGACACACCTCTACAGAAAAGACTTCCTGTCCACAGCAGCTGAATTAGTATTAGTAAACTATGAGTTACGGCAAGATTTTATTTCCCTTTGGGGTTAATAAGGCATTTGTAAAAGGAACTCTGTCAAAGAAAGACAACTCCAACAATAAAAAAAAAAGTTTTAAATGAGATCTTTTGATCTCTTCCCATGAAAAATACAAAAAAAATGTTTGGCATGAAATATCAGGGATGTAAGCAGGTGAGGCCAAATGAAGATACATGATCTCAGTTCTTCATGGATTTTGTTTCTGTTACAGAAAAAAAACAATCAACGTAAAAAAAATCTCCTAAAGACTGTCTGAGTCTGGGGGTTTAGTTAAACTCAACTCTTCCAGCTTGAAGGAAATTATAATTTTCTGTGCAGATTGATATTGATGTGTTGCTTCCTTCCACAACCCTTTGAGTACGGTAGATCTACCACAGAGCCATTGGTAGGTAGCAAGTTTGCCAGCTTTCAGAGTAAAGGGAATGAGAAATGATGGTTATCTCTGTGGGTCATAGGGGTAATCCAGAGTCTCTCTCCTCCCACTCTGTCAGTGGTCTGATTACAAGGCTCTACCCTCCATCAGAGCACCACCTCTGTGCCATGTGTCACGATCAGATCCGTCTTTCTATTGGTGCGTTGGACCCATCACCTCTCTCCTCAAAAGGGACGCCACATCCCACTGGAGGTGTGTGTGTTATAGTGGGAGGGGAGTCTGTTATTGCCTGAACTGTCTGTGGACTCTGGTCCCAGACTGTTGGAAGGGAAGGACAAACTTTAACACACAAAAAGCCATGGACTCAACCTTGGTGAGATTATTGCTTTTTTTTTTTACCCTTTTTGTTTAAGAAATTCTATATTTATCAAACCGCCGTTTCTTAACCCACATTCTAAAATGGCTAAAGTATTCATTCATCTGTGGTTATTTTAAACATATAATGTATGCTCTTGCAGATGATCCCGGTGGTGTTGGCAGTTTTTGCAGTCGTAGTGACGTTGTTGTATTTCCTTCTTGGAGATTCTGCAGGAGAAAAGAGGAAAGGCCCCGTGACTCTAAAGGATTCCACCATCAAATATCCACTACCACTCATTAGCAAACAGGTACAGTAGGCTGCATAAAAACACATTGATTCTGACTGGGATTAAATGACTGTTTAGCCTAATAAATCAATCAAAAGCAATCAGATTCTTCATTAGAATATACACTCACCGGCCACTTTATTAGGTACCCCATGCTAGTAACGGGTTGGACCCCCTTTTGCCTTCAGAACTGCCTCAATCCTTGGTGGCATAGATTCAACAAGGTGCTGGAAGCATTCCTCAGGGAGTTTGGTCCATATTGACATGATGGCATCACACAGTTGCCGCAGATTTGTCGGCTGCACATCCATGATGCGAATCTCCCGTTCCACCACATCCCAAAGATGCTCTATTGGATTGAGATCTGGTGACTGTGGAGGCCATTTGAGTACAGTGAACTCATTGTCATGTTCAAGAAACCAGTCTGAGATGATTCCAGCTTTATGACATGGCGCATTATCCTGCTGAAAGTAGCCATCAGAAGTTGGGTACATTGTGGTCATAAAGGGATGGACATGGTCAGCAACAATACTCAGGTAGGCTGTGGCGTTGCAACGATGCTCAATTGGTACCAAGGGGCCCAAAGAGTGCCAAGAAAATATTCCCCACACCATGAAACCACCACCACCAGCCTGAACCGTTGATGCAAGGCAGGATGGATCCATGCTTTCATGTTGTAGACGCCAAGTTCTGACCCTACCATCCGAACGTCGCAGCAGAAATCGAGACTCATCAGACCAGGCAACGTTTTTCAAATCTTCTATTGTCCAATTTCGATGAGCTCGTGCAAATTGTAGCCTCAGTTTCCTGTTCTTAGCTGAAAGGAGTGGCACCCGGTGTGGTCTTCTGCTGCTGTAGCCCATCTGCCTCAAAGTTCGACGTACTGTGCGTTCAGAGATGCCCTTCTGCTCACCTTGGTTGTAACGGGTGGTTATTTGAGTTGCTGTTGCCCTTCTATCAGCTCGAACCAGTCTGGCCATTCTCCTCTGACCTCTGGCATCAACAAGGCATTTCCGCCCACAGAACTGGATGTTTTTTCTTTTTCGGACCATTCTCTGTAAACCCTAGAGATGGTTGTGCATGAAAATCCCAGTAGATCAGCAGTTTCTGAAACACTCAGACCAGCCCTTCTGGCACCAACAATCATGCCACGTTCAAAGTCACTCAATTCACCTTTCTTCCCAATACTGATGCTCGGTTTGAACTGCAGGAGATATTCTTGACCATGTCTACATGCCTAAATGCACTGAGTTGCCGCCATGTGATTGGCTGCTTAGAAATTAAGTGTTAACGAGCAGTTGGACAGGTGTACCTAATAAAGTGGCCGGAGAGTGTAGGTGGATTCAATTTGAAATGGTGATGGAAAACAGACAAATTCAGGAGATCCTTTATGGAAATTTGGTCAAAATATTTTTAGGGGCATCTAGTGGTTTACTTTGCAGCGATTCTTCATCCTGAGTTAGCATGTGGTGACGGTGCTACCTGCCAAAAATATTTCTATAGGTGAGAAAAATAGCAAATTACAGAACAGCAAATCGATTTTGTCTCTGAGATACTTGTTTATTAACAAATTTACCACTTTTTGCATAACGTCAATGGAGACTTTCATGGCTGATCTCTTTTGTTGCACAGAAAATCCCAAGCAAAGCAGGATATATAGCCTATTATTATTTATTTCACCTTATTGATGAATTTGTAAAGAAGATTTATGTTAACTATACATATAAAGATCTGCTTGATAAAACCTAAGGCAGGGGTTCCCAAAGTAGGAATCAGGTATATCCATATACTGTATGGAAGGCTAGAAGGGCCATGAAATAAACAATAAGCAGATGTGACTTTTATTTATTTATAAAACTCGATTCAAATATTAAATATGTCATTAAATATTTCTAAAATACACAATTAAACATTTTATTGTCCCCTTAAATAAAAAATTATAAATTAAATATTTTCTTTAAAAAAACATGTAATTAAAAATGAATACACTTACGTCAGTTTATAAGTATAAATAAATACTGACTGAATAATTAAGTGAATATTTATTTGTAGGGACCTAAACTCTATTGTTATTTTTTGGGGTCACAGGCTGAAATCTTTGGGAAATCCCGGCCTAAAATAAAAAATATGTTCAATAAAAATAAGTGCTGAATGCCTTGTTTGATGTTGGCTTAGAGGTAATGTTAAGAGTTTACCAAAAGACTAAAGGATATTTATAGGGGAGCATATCCAGACTTCTTCAGTTCCGTTTAAGACGTTTTATTTTATTTTGTTAGAAACCCTTTTATTGGTGTATAAAATGACAATTATATTTGAACTGCTTTTAAGCTCAGATTTGTTAAAGGAGAAGTTCACTTTTTAACACTTTAAGCCCATTTTCTGTAGTGTCCAGGATGAAATCGAATGATCGACACCAAAAGTTTGACAATTGCTCCTGTCTCTGCTTTTTGGCTCATGCAGAATCCCCCCCTGGCTGCTTCAGAATGGCTTCCATTGTGCATGTCCGATAATGTCCTTAAAACAACCTTAAACGTTCTTTTTTTAAAATATGCTACTCACCGTGTCGTCAGCGCTGTTCAATGACGTTCCAAAAAAAGTTTCGTAAAGAACAAAACGTTCCTGTAGTGTTTTATTTAGCATTTTGTAAATCCCATTGATTTCTGTTGGAATAGTCAATATCCCTCCGCCACCGGAAACGGAAATGGGGCCTGTTTACACAGTTGTAGTCTTTTCGCTTCACTCTGTGTACTCTGACGTCGAGGTGCTAACGTCTCTGTTAAACACTTTAAAAAACTCTGAAAATGGAATACGAAAGGTGGATTCTTGATTCTCGACGTCGGAGTACACAGAGTGAAGCGAAAAGACTACAACTGTGTAAACAGGCCCCATTTCCGTTTCCGGTGGCGGAGGGATATTGACTATTCCAACAGAAATCAATGGGATTTACAAAATGCTAAATAAAACACTACAGGAAAGTTTTTTCTTTACGAAACTTTTTTTGGAACGTCATTGAACAGCGCTGACGACACGGTGAGTAGCATATTTTAAAAAAAGAACGTTTAAGGTTGTTTTAAGGACATTATCGGACATGCACTATGGCAGCCATTCTGAAGCAGCCAGGGGGGGATTCTAAATGAGCCAAAAAGCAGAGACAGGACCAATTGTCAAAATTTTGGTGTCGATCATTCGATTTCATCCTGGACACTACAGAAAATGGGCTTAAAGTGTTAAAAAGTGAACTTCTCCTTTAATTGAAAATGCAGCCATGTCTGTTTAGTTTAGGGAAAGATTCCCTACTTTGTCACAGAACAAGTTATCTCACAGTAGAAACATTATGGATCAACACAGCCTTAGACTGAAGGTTTTCGTTTTATTAGCAGTCGATTTGAGAATCCATCCTGTTGCCTTTTCTAACTCTTCTATCTGTGACCTTGTGCAGGAAATCAGTCATGACACCAAGAAATTCCGGTTTGGCCTTCCATCGGAGTCTCATATCCTTGGACTGCCAGTTGGTAATGAAACATCTCTGATAAAAACTCACAAAGTATCCTGTTATGTAGAGATAATTTAGAAACATCTGAGCTAATTTCACCTTTTTCAACCACTGAACAGCAATGGAAGCATCTCAATACAGGAACACAACACTCTTACATCTAGAAAACAAAAATAACTAATTACATGTAATTTACAGAGAAAACACTTCATATTTACCCATTTTTCACCTTTACTCACCTTTTCTCAGGTCAGCATGTTTACCTGTCGGCTAAGGTGAATGGCTGTCTAGTGGTCAGACCTTACACTCCAGTCTCCAGTGACGAGGACCAGGGATTTGTTGACCTAGTGGTCAAAGTGGGTAACCTTGGATTAACAGAAAACAACAATCAAAAACTGTGAAGCAACCAATGTATTGGGTAGCAGTCATCTTAATGGTAACAGTAAGCAAATTATATCATTAGAATTGCTTGGCTAAAACATGTTGGCGGTAGTGTTGCACCAATACCAATACCAGTATGGGGCGGGGGCTCAATCTAGGACTAAAATGCTGGTATCGGAACCCGCTAGTAACAACAAATAGGGCACCGATACCATTATCATGTTTGTATGTCACTTGAACGCAGCTATTGGCCTGCTCTAGACAAATGAGAGTAATTTTACTTTCTTACTGTTGCACTAGTATTATACATGTTATATAAATTCATGAAAGTTGCACTATTTTGGCATTTGAGAGCCAAAACTCAGGATTTAAAAGAGATTAATAAACTACTAAAGTCATTTTACTGTCTTACTGTTGCACTACTATTACAAATTAACATAATTTCTGAATTTTGCACTATTTTGGCCTTTGAGATCCAGAAGTTTATTTAACTATTGTCAGCCATTCCACTTAGGCAATAAAAAGTTCTACTGGATTCACTTTGTTTTAGTCTTTTTCCTGCCTCACAAAGGTAGGAGCAGCTTGAAAAAGCCGTGATGGCAATTATTTTACATCCAAGTAGTATGCAGTTCTTCATATATACACACACACATCAATTTCTAACAGATGGTATTGGTTTGGTATCAGTATCGGGCCCAAAAAATACTATTTGGCGGCCATTATACTCTACATAGCACTAACCCTAACCCATTCATATGGTGCAAATAAGGAATATATATTGTCAGTTCGATTAATTTAACTCAATTTAGTGTATTTATAGAGCCTTGAATACACAAAAAGTGTCATCTGAAGGGACTTTACAGACACAGTTCAATCAGATCACAGTCAGATGTATTACAATTTATATGTATATATATATATGTATATAGCATGTATATAAAAAGAGCGGAGAAGAAAAACAGCTGTTTAACAGAAAGAAAGTAGCAGAACCAGACTCAGTGTGAGCAGCCTGTTGTTGAGGCAAAATTCAAGGAGACAGAAGCAGACACAGAAAAGGAACATAGAAGCACTGATCTATAAATACTTCTGTTAGAAAATGTGACAGCAAACTACTTCAGCAGAAAAGCCCTGGGTTGGTGGTCATGTCAAACAGATGAAAGAGATTACATCCAGTTAGTCGGAGTCGAAGATGAGCCTATAGCTATATCTAGGAGAGAAACAGGAATAAACACTGAAAAAACAGGCCAAACACTGTCGTCTATAACTGAAGTTGTTTACAGCAGCGGTCTAGGTGAGAGTAATTATCAATTGAGAGAACGTTTCTTTTAAAAAAAGGTTGGGAATATCTTAAAGACAAAATCAAAAAGGATAAGATTTGGAAAGATTTCCGTTTATCAATAATGAAGTCAGAGTAATCAAAAATTATATTGATAAAAAATGTCTTTCCTGTATGACACCACAGGATGCACCATTGTGCAGCATGTCTGATACTACTCAGGATGTTAGGGATATCAGGGGGATTAATATTTTAGACATTTTTTTCTTTCATTTTCATTGTTATATAAATAAGGGTGAAATAAAGAACCATAGAACTGATAACTTTTATTTTCATGTCTTAGTGTGATAGTTCAAAAAGACTTTATAATAAAAACTACATTTTCCTTCAGGTATACTACAAAGGCACCCACCCAAACTACCCAGACGGGGGGCAGATGTCTCAGTATCTGGATAAAATGGCCATCGGAGACACTATTGACTTCAGAGGACCCAATGGGCTGCTCATCTACAAGGGCAAAGGTATGGAGTTTGGTGCTTCTCAAAGTTGCTGCTGCACTTTTACCTTTTCCTGCCACCAGATGGCAGTGTGTTTAAATATGAGCCTGAAATGCTTTGAGGGTCTCTTCATTTCTGAGACTATAATCTTCTCTTCTAAGGAGTGTTTTCCATCCGAGCCAACAAGAAGACGGAGCCAAAGATTCAAAAGTACAGACATGTTGGAATGATTGCAGGTGGAACAGGTACATTTATATAAGTTATTAAAGGTGTTTTATTCACCTAATAAGGCTAAACCAAGACTATCAATCCCAGTTAAATGATTAGTTGGATATCAAGTGATATCTTTACCTCAGTGAAAAAAAGAACATTTATTTGACCTTCCTATATCTTCAGTCCAAGCTCTATAATTAGTGCTGAATGTCTCAGGTATCACCCCGATGCTGCAGTTAATCCGAAGGATCACATCAGACCCTGCTGACAACACCAAGTGCTCCCTCATATTTGCCAACCAGGTGGGTCATTTAGGCGAACATCACCAGTGTTCGCCTGGTAAATGCCTGGAAACTGCAGGTAAATGAAACATGGCTGATTGAAGTTTGCTTATTTCAGACTGAGAAGGACATTTTACTGTGGGATGAGCTGAAGGAGGTGGAGAAGAACCATCCGGAGAAAGTTAAAATCTGGTACTCTTTGGACAGGCCTCCAAAAGGTGAGATGGCAGGAAATTAATTGTCTTACTGTTACGTTTTCCAGCTAAATATCTTTGCAACCTAACTTTGCTTGAATTTAATGGTTTTATTTAGTGTTTGTACATTTATATTCCACCCTGAAGATAAGTTTACTAGAACTATTTCATATTTTAAAGGTATTGTGGAGGATTTTTGCAAATTTTTGATAAGACCCGCCCTCTCCACTTAGAAAATAAACGCATGCGAAAGCGTGCACGAGCCAATTTCTCCTCATGCAATTTTTACACTAAGTGAAAATGGAGACAAGCACGTAGGACGGCCTTACGCAAACATATCACCAGAATGATTGACAGTTAGGAGGACCACTTATTTTGATGATCCACCTGGGAAAAAAAAAAACCTCCTCCACTATACCTTTAATCTTTCTTTTAAAGAAAAAAAGTTATAAACCACATTTCAAATAGATATATATATATATATATATATATAGAGATAGATAGATAGATAGATAGATAGATAGATAGATAGATAGATAGATAGATAGATAGATAGATAGATAGATAGATAGATAGATAGATAGATAGATAGATAGATAGATAGATTTGATCCTTTCACCATCATTAGCTTAAAGTTATCAGATTTATTAATGTTTTGCTTCCAAGTGAATAAATAAAATGTATAAATGCCCTTTCTTATTCTCCGCTAAAGGATAAAAGTACATCTTATATTCTAAATGTTTCCTGAATATTTGTTACCAGTTGAGAAAAAGTCTGACTCAAATTATACTAAAGATTATAATAAAGATAGGTACAAAAGGCTTAAAAATAAATTGATGACATAAAGAAGCTACTGTTTGTTGCAGTTTTCCTTTACGTTTTAGGATTTTTGGAGCCGTTGTAACTTTTTATTTATTGTCCTGACTAGTTTAGTAATCTTTATGCAATAATACTTAAAGTGGCTCAATGAAACACACCTTTTCTTCTTTTGCATAATCCCTAAAGTATGCTGGTGAAGCTTCTCAGTCATCCAGGTCATATTAATCCAAAAAGAAAATAAAAAACAATCCCCTGGATTTGGTTTCGGGGTTTGAAGACGTTTCGCTTCCCATCCAGGAAGCTTTTTCAATTCAAAATGTCGGGAATAGCGTTGAGATCGAGGTTTTAAACAGTAACAAAGGCTTGTTTTTGTTTTGAAAACATGCAAACTGGAACAAACGAAGGGGTCCACCAATTTGGAATGGGGGTCGTTTGGCCTCTTCTGTTAGACTGCAATACCCCATACCTGTCTAGGTCTCTGAAAGGGAGGTTGTTAAAGGGGATTGTTGACCTGGCTGAATAGGTGAGGTCTCCCACTCTCTCTGGGCCTCAAAAAGGACAATGGACATTCTTTGGAGGACCAGAATTTTCACATTTTGGATAAAGAAAACAGGTGGGTTAGGAGGGGCATGAAGGAAGCCATCTAGGTTAAGAAAGAAAAACCAACCTTAAAGGAATAGTACACCCAAAACATGATTAGCCTTCATTTTCTACTCACCCCCATGCTGAACAACACTCTGGAGTACTTTTTTGATATCTCAAATGCATCTGGAGATCTGGGAGGCTTCTTGCTGTCTGCTGACATTCAAATAATGGAGGTCTATGGCGCCCGAGGCAGAAAGGTCCATAAAAGTCCACAAAAAACGTGTCAATATTCCTCCATACTGCTCGTCCAATGTATTCCAAGTGTCCTGAGTGGGTAGCGTCCATAATTTACTCGAAACGAAGTCATTTAGAATGTTTTTAGAGCATAAACAGTAGTGTATAGGATTGCCTGAAAGCGCGTTCACGAGTCTACGGAAACCGCGGCAGACCAAACCAGATGAAAGTGCGCATTCAGCGTCTGCTCTGCCGATAATGCAAGCGTAGATGAAGAAATGTGCTGTTTACCTGTGCAAAGAAAGAAACAACGAAAGAAAAATGTCTGAGGACTTCAGTGTTGAGGAAGAGCATGAGTTCTTTGCCGAGCTGAATGCGCTGGTTTGGTCTGCCGGCTTCCGTAGACTCGTGAACGCGCTTTTAGGAAATCCTATACACTACTGTTTATGCTCTAAAAACATTCTAAATGACTTCGTTTCGAGTAAATTATGGACGCTACCCACTCAGGACACTTGGAATACATTGGACGAGCAGTATGGAGGAATATTGACACGTTTTTTGTGGACTTTTATGGACCTTTCTGCCTCGGGCGCCATAGACCTCCATTATTTGAATGTCAGCAGACAGCAAGAAGCCTCCCAGATCTCCAGATGCATTTGAGATATCAAAAAAGTACTCCAGAGTGTTGTTCAGCATGGGGGTGAGTAGAAAATGAAGGCTAATCATGTTTTGGGTGTACTATTCCTTTAACAGAGGGGGAGGACTCAGGTTCCATCTTTCAAAAACTTACAATGCAGCTATTGAGTTAATCTCTTCCCGTTCTTATAGCAGCTCCACCCCCTGTACAGGAGAGCGAGGACCTCGTCTATTCAGCCAGGCCAACAATCCCCTTTAAAGAGCCCCCTTTCAGAGACATAGACAGGTATGGGGTATTGCAGGTTAACAAAAGAAGACAAACGACCCCCATTCCAAACCCATTCGTCCAATTTGCATTTTTTCAAAAGAAAAACAAGGTTTTGTTTGGCTACTCTATAAAACCTCGAACTCAACGCTATTTCTGACATTTTGAATTGAAAAAGCTTCCTGGATGGGAAGCAAAACGTCTTCAAACTCAGAATCCAGTGGATTGTTTTTAACTTTTTTTTTTTTTGGAATCCCTAAAGTAAGTTAAAGTTAGCACCGACTCCTAAAATGCTACTTGTATTTTATTTTCATTCATTAGTTCCTCACATAAACGCAACACAACAGCATCTGTTTCAGTCCCTTATAGAGACAAACTTCAGCTTTAATATAGACGTATCAGAGATCTGTGATGGTAAGTTAACTAAAAACAGTAAACTCTGTCATGTTTCCTGTTACTTTCCTTTCTCATGCAACCAGAAATAGTCCTTATCGTTCTCAACAAGACAGGATGTAGAGGAAGTGTTTAATCCTGAGTATTGAAAGAGAAGCAGCAGGAGGGTTAAAAAAAAGAGGATCTTTACTGCTGTTCAATATCATTATGTTAAAGTCTATATTTCATTTTTTTTTTACATGCACAAAAAAAAAAAAAAATGTATTCTTTGGGTTTTAATGTTTTCTTTAGACTGGACGTACAGTTCAGGGTTTGTGAACCTCGACATGATTAAGGAGCACATTCCTGCTGCGTCCGGAGATGTCCTCATCGTCCTCTGCGGACCTGCACCTATGATCCGTAACGCCTGCCTTCCAAACCTGGAAAAACTGGGACACAAACAAGAAAACATCTTTGCATACTAGTCATGTTCCTCAAATCTGTCAAGTTTGTTTTTTTATTTTTAAAGGTAAAAAAAAAAAGACTCCAGTGCACTTTTATTAAATGCTTAAGAACCACCCAATGCTAGAGTTGAAAATAAAGCTTTGTTGCATTGCCTCGGTTTTGTTTACAGTAGCTCTTTTTTTCTGCTGCTGTTTTGACACCTTCCAGCTGAAAGAGGAAATGTTAAGATGCAGAAAAATAAACCTGAAATTTATAGCTACTACAGTTTTCTGTGATCAGTGAAAACCTGCTTCCATTGCACATTAGATCTCTTCATATTTCACTTTTATTATATATTTTATTGTATTTTAACTTTGACGCTAATTGATTGGTCAATTAAAACAAAAGCAGAAACTTGATGGAAAAGCAACCAACTTTAATGCAGAAGTCTTTTCTTTCTTGTGCAATAAATGGTTGGTTTGATGGAGAGTCAAGATTAAGCACTGAATGAAGGAAGGGTAGAAAAAAGGGGGTGGGGAAACTAAAGGCAATGAAAAAAAAAACAAAAAAAAAACTGTTGTCACTGAATATAAAAATGTTCCCATAAAAGTTAAATATGACATTTATAATAATGCATTTACTTCCTAAACAGTTTTGTCATCTTTAAATGTCAAGCTCTTTATCCATATTTTCCTTCTAAATAAACAAATGGGAAGAAACTGATGCCATTTAAAATAATTATAATTATACTAGTTATAAATATAATAATTGTAATAATTATATATATATATATATATATATATATATATATATATATATATATATATATATATATATATATATATATATATATATATATATATATATATTGATATATATATATATAGTTTCATAAAACGTTCTGGTTTAGGGTATAGTCTATGCAGGAAAGGGTTAATGTCTGCATCTGATATATCTGACTGCCCTTAAACGCACCACAGAGTAATGCGCGTGCCCCTCCACCAACATGTCGCCGTAGGAACCTGACGTCCAAACTTTAGCAACTTTATGTATTTTAGCTTATGACATTTGAAGAGATATGTCGTGCAGGACAGGCGCAGACTTAATCGCATCTATGTTGAGGATTTTAACCAATAAGTGTGTAATTTTAGCGCTGGTATTTGGCCCAAACTTACCGGTTTCTGAGGGTGAAGGTATCAGCCCTCAGAGATGTCTCGTTTGGGGTCCAGGTCTGGATCCCGCCGCAGTTTTACCAGTCCGTTACTTCTTCATCCAGGCGGTGAGCCCTGCAGGAACAAACCTCACGCTGTCTCCAGGTAAAACATCCTTATAACGGAGCCTAATGTCCTTCCTGTGATCATAAGCCTGGCTAGCCCACCGAACTGAAGTTAGTCTCTGTTTTGCAGTGTGAATAGTTTAACTGAATCTAAATAATAATAATAATAATAAAAAGTTTTTTTTATAAAGTTCCCTAATTTGCCATGGTTTAGGTACAGTTTAGATTTTATTACGATTAATTGTATTTTAAATGTTTGTGTAATGAAAATCAACAAGGTGGAGTGGGAATGAAGGCCATTTTTACAAGCAGGACATCGAAGGGGACACCTGGATGGGTGGTGGGGTCTATCACCCGGTCTGTGTCCCTGGATGGGTGGTGGGGTCTATCACCCGGTCTGTGTCCCTGGATGGGTGGTGGGGTCTATCACCTGGTTCTTTTTCTTTTTTAATTCAGTACCATTATAGGTTAATGTTCTTCTAATCATATAAATTATTTTAATAATAAGTAAGAAAATATAATTTTGTTTATTTAGTCAGCATTTAATGCAGCTGGTGCCATTAAAAATAAATATGTGTATTTTTTATTCAATCAATTACAAAAAGATTTAACCTTTTAATATTTTAGAAAGATGTCCTTGAAAGCAGAGAAAACCAGCTTTAATGGAAATTGCTGCTTTACCAATTGATCGTTAGTCAATTAATAAGTTCAATCAACTCAAGAATATTATTAAAGGTTAGATTATAAAAGATCAATTATTAATAATCAATAAAGATTATTAAAGATAAGATTATTAAATACATTTCTTCCATAAACAGTAAGCCTTTTTAACATTTCTCCTGTCATTTTAGATTTTGTTTTGCTTTCTTTCTGTGTGGATTAATTAAATTGCTTTGACCATCTGGTGAAAAGTACATGTCAGTAGCACTTTTACAAATGTGTTTATCATGAAAGATGTTTCCGTGTTCAATAATTGTTTGTTTTTTTAGGTAAAGAGACATTTAAAGTGAAGATAAGTCCCCTCAATGAGGAGGAGTACATCCGTGTTCATGTTCCTCCACCTCTGGACAGAGGAGACGGGTCCTTTCTGATGAGGTACCGCCTTTATGGATCTGCACTCAAAGGCCTGAAGGTGGAGATCTTCAACCAAGACGTCGCTGTGGCCAAGTCGCCCTACATCATCCAAGGTGTGTTGCCTTTTTTTTTTTAACTTGGGTTATCAATTTGGTCTTGTTTAGTTTAAATGAGAAGGTTGTTTTCTATTTTACAGCGGCATCAATGTGTGAAGTCAGAGACGACTAATAAATGACCGTACAGGCAGTTTTGTTATCTGCTCTACTTGTGTATTTTGACCGCTTTTATTAACTTAACTGAAACCTTCTCATTTCCTTGCAGGCCCAGTTTATCATGAATTCTGCGACTGCCCTGAATCTGACGCTTCCGTTTGGCATAGCGTCCTGCAGTGTCCCACCAACGAACCTCAGATCCAGGCCGACTTCCAATCCTTTCCCACCATCGACCTGCAGCGTCTCCGACAGGAAGTGCCCCTCCGATTCTCCAACAGAGGAGGCCTCATCCATTACGCCATCATTGACAACAAGGTGCACCGCCGCACCCTGGGGAAGTACACCGACTTCAAGATGTTCTCTGATGAAATGCTGCTGTCGCTGACCAGAAAGGTGAGATTGTGTGGATTCATAGACTTTTTCTGGAATGTAATAGTTGCTGCTTGGCTATTAGGATGTTTACTTGTTATGTGGTTAAGGTGAGAGTGCCTGATGTGGAGTTTTTCCTGAATGTGGGCGACTGGCCTTTGGAGACGAGGATTGAAGGAGCTCTTCCGATCCTCTCCTGGTGTGGCTCTACGGATACGAGGGACGTCGTCCTTCCGACCTACGAGGTGACGCACTCCACCCTGGAGACCATGAGAGGCGTCACCAACGACCTCCTCTCTGTTCAAGGTAACACAGGTAAGCAAAACAGCTGCATGTTAGTCAAACTGTGAAGGCTGCAGTTTATTACGATGCGAATAAACTGCATGTGACCTAATTTCTTTGGTCTGTTTGGCCAAACACTCGCACTGAATAACACTTTGAACGCACAAGGCAATTTCTGATAACCTAGTATGAAAAATTCATTTTCAAAACCTAAATTTACCTAAGAACGGTTCCTGTGTTATAGCATTGATTTGTTATAAATGTTTTCAGTATACCGGTACATGTTTCCATCCAAAGGAAATGTGAATTTCAAGTATGCCTGGGCAAAAGAATTTGCTTCATTGAATTAATTTGACGCAGGCGAAAAAAATAAATAAATAAATAAATAAATAATGCATTTATTTTACATAATTTTTGTTTTATATAGTGGTGCATTTTTGGCCCCTGGAGTTTCTGTAGCTGCAGTATTACTCTCAGGTTGCAGTTTGGCTAGCAACAGGGTCACAGGAAACAGCAATGGACATAACTACAGATGAGTGGGACATTTGTTCTCAAATAAAGGAATTAAATGACCGGTTGTTTGGAAATACAGGGCTTAAAGTTCTCTGGTGTGGTGGGGGATTTCCGGCGTGCGGCAGCACCGCACTCACCATGTGGGGATTAAATTTTTTTTTTCTCGAGAGGGCAAAAATAATCTTGTCAACGTGTGTTTCATAGGCACACCAGCTATTAACTCTGTCTGCTGTGATGACTTGTCTTTTGGCACTTAGAACGCATTACTGTCAAAGCATATGTTTAGGATGGAGCAATGGTGACACAACTATAGGCCCGAAAGCAACTTTATCTGGTGTCACTTTGTGTAAGTGGGTCATCTAAATAGGACAGCCTTCATGTCTTTTAAAGATACACAGGATATGGGAGCATCTTGGAGCCGGACTGATAGAAGAGAGCTATCTGTAATCCTTGGGCATGGATGGCGTGTCAGTTTCTGATACGGACAGCTAAGCATCCACCTGGTGCAACACATAGACTCATGAGCTATAAGAAGCAGGAGATGACCTTGTTCGGGGCTCAATCTTTGCCGGACGCTTGCTGACGTTTTTTGAGCCCACAGCTGTGCCAACTCCAAACATTTTCTCTGTCCTGTAACGACCTGACCTGGAATAAACTCTGTTACTTTTTTACTCATTTTTTAATAGTCCTTTTTTACATGGTTTTACCCAGTTTAAGTTAAGAGTAGTAAATAACTTGCTCCCAGGAAAAGAACCGGTGGGGAAGCCCCGAGGCGCAGCTGCTTTCAAGGGGACATAACTTTCTCATTTAACGCAGACATCCCAAGTCCAAAAAACTCATTTCAGGAAAATGCTTCGATTTTCTTAGCATAAAATAAAAAATTTCTCCTTGGGGAGTTGGCAATTCCCTAGGACCTTGCCTTTGTTCTAGTGCATTAGAACTGCAAACCTTTCCCATTATCTACAGGTAATTTAGTCCGATATGCACACCAATCCTCTGGTTTCGACCTGGATAACTGGGGGAAATCCCACTCTAGATTACCGACGTCTCAGTAAAATTAAGTACCTTCTGGTGGCACCTACAACTTCCTCTCAGTGCTTAGAGAGAGCCGTGTTTATTTTGGGAAGTTTTTTTCAGTTCTTCCATCAGCTCTTCTTTGCTTTTTCTTGTCTGGAATTCGCTTCAGTACCTCTTTTTGGTATCCATCATCGCTAACACATTGTACGTAACGGTTATGAATTTAATCTATGTTCTGGATTACCCATAATTCAAAGTCGTATTGTAAAAAAGAAAATACTCATACATTGTTCATTTCAGGTTTGAAACATATTTTATGAATGTATTTTTTAGTATTTTTTTGAAGTTTGCATCACAGGCGTTTTTACATTTGTCGTTGTTTTGTCCGTCGGGCCACTGTATATGTAACTGCCAGTTAAAACAACTGCCTTTTGGCATTTAAAGAGGTTTTAAATGTCATTGGGATTTTTTCCTGGTTAAATAGTTTGTTTTTTTCGACAAAATGCACTTTAATTCAGTTTATTTATATAGCGCCAATTCACAATACATTACATCTGAAGGCGTTTTACAGAAATTTCAACCAGATCATACAGTTAAATTGATTTAAAGTATTTTAGATGAAAATGAAAATGTGCAAAAATGTGTTTCCTTTTTAAAGTTCACACAAAAATGAATGTAAAACGTTACAAATGAACAAGCAGGAGAAATGCTAGACGTACTTTTTATTCAGCTTCATCTTTTTTTTTTTTTTTTAAAGCCTTTTGAGCATTTAGTATGTTTAACGTTTGGTTGACCTTCTGCCAGGTCCCCCATGGGCTAATAAAACGGAGCGGGCATTTTTCCGTGGTCGGGACAGTCGGGAAGAGCGTCTCCAGCTCGTCTCTCTTTCCAAGAAATCCCCGGAGCTGCTGGACGCCGGCATCACAGGCTGGTTCTTCTTCAGAGACCGAGAGAAACAAGTGGGCAAAGCGCCGCTTGTGGGATTCTTTGACTTCTTCAAGGTGGGAAAAAGCTTCAATGCAAACGTTACAAATGATCCAGATGAAAATTTTAGTTTTTTAAGGGAAAAAATGTGCATAGAGTAAAAGTTTGTATCTCCTCTTCCAGTACAAATACCAGGTAAACGTGGATGGAACGGTCGCAGCGTATCGGTTTCCTTACCTGATGCTGGGGAACAGCCTGATTCTGAAACAGGACTCTCAGTACTACGAACACTTCTACAGACACCTCCGAGCAGGCACTCACTACGTTTCTGTGAAGAGAAACCTGTCGGACCTTTTAGAGAAAATCAAATGGGCCAAAGAGAACGATGCTGAAGCGGCGGAGATGGCGCGGGCGGGACAGGCGGCGGCCAGAGAACTGCTGCAGCCCAGCCGGCTCTACTGTTACTACTACAGGGTGCTGCAGACGTACGCCGAGCGGCAGAAAGGGAAGCCGACGCTGCAGGCAGACATGGAGCTGGTGCCTCAGCCGGACGATCATACAGCCGCATGTTCATGTTGGCGCGAAAGTCACAAACAGAAATCCAGTAAGAACGAATTATGACCGCGCCGCTGTAGTTAGTCGTTTCTACTTTGATGGGTATTTGGTGTTAAAAACATTCCTGAAACAAAAAAAACAAACCTGATGAATGTTTCTGATGTTTTCATTCCATTTTTAATACTTTTATTAAACAAAGTCTGTTTTTTTTTACTGTTAGTAACCACAGGAAGTTGTATTTATAAATATTGGGAAAATGTAGCTTTTTTAAAGTGTGCCTTTTTATGTATATAATATTTTCTTTTTTTATTTACTTGAAATAAAGCTAAGAAGAAATGATTCATACCTCTAACAATTTTACATTTTACTGCCAAATTTTTCTTAATAAAAGTAATATTATAGTTTTTTTTTTAGCAGCACAGTCAGAGTCCTGACTAGAATCTGTGTAAATATATGGGGTGACGGAAAGGAGATAAAAAAAAAAAAAAATCTGAATCTAGTGAACGGGTCTGTTTAGTTCTGCTCTCCCAATAAATGCTTCAGGAAATACAGTTAGAACTCTAAAAATACAAATATCATAAGAAGTTAAAGTATATTTTTAACTTATTTTTTGAAGATAGTCAAATATTTCAAATCTTTTGTCTTTTAAATTCAATGATTTTGACCTTCAGAGAAAGAAAACCCCAATTTTTGTTTCAGAAGATTAGAACAATAACGGTTTTAATATAAATGTTATATAAATAGCAATTTCAGTCGTACGACAATCCAAAGTGCTGTACATGAGGGGAAACAAAGCATAAACACAATGAAAATGAAAAAGATTAGATGATATTTAAGTCGGGGAAGACTACTGACTGACCCATAGAGGGCAGTAGGGTTTTCCCATTCTGCTGGATTCTGAAATACTACGAAAGAGTTGAGTGGAAGGGAAAAAAGTGCGACTGACCAGCCTGCAGTCATAAGAGGATGATCACACCAAATCCATCGGAAGAACTTTGTGGGCCTTCAAAAGGAGATTGCCGCATCAAGAACGCTGTAGAGGAATCCTATGCATTGTCCACAGATGTCATCATGTGGGGTTTCCCGCCACATGCAATTGATTGTGGTGCACCCCTACAGCAAACATAAAAGGTGCCACACTTTTAGGCTTATTAACAAATGTTAATTTAAAGCATATAATTATGTATCATTTTGCCTAAATACATTTGAATATCATTAAATGTTAAAATGTACAAAATGTGTATCGCTGGGAATCTGGTTAGCATATGAAGCTAACTAGTTGCGCTGCTCTCTGTGGAGAAAAAACAAGATGACATTCCAGGGATCTTGTTTCTGCTCTGCTCCCTTCAGTTTGTAAGTCAGATATGGGATACTTATCTTTTGGTTTAGTTTTATTTAGCATTTAATTACAACACATGTCTTTCCAAGAAATATCACAAGACAAGCAGTTCCAATTTAAATACAGGTATGTTCAAATTCAGCAAGAATCCATTTGATGTATTCTAGTACAATCCAGTCATGCTCACATTTCAGTTCAACTACAGTCTGATACAATACAACCTTAATTATAGCAAAGAAGTAAACGGAAAACCAAATGAACAAATAATTACTCCAGCTACTTCCTTCATGTGTTCATAACAGCCATGTTGGATGTTTTGTTTGGGATTGGGGAAGGACCTTCCAAATGTTTCAGTTGGATTCTATTTGTAACTCTTCTGTAATAGCTACGTAAATCAGCTGTTATCACAGCCTGACAATTGGTCTAATAATGAATTACACTTTATGCATTTTTTTTAGTATGGTAACATACATATTAAAGATGCCATAATACAAATTCTGACAAAATAGGAAACCATGTTCACTATGGAAACTATAGGTGTTAAATAAATGCCTTGTCTCTGCCACATTTTTATCTGTCTTAGATTATGATTACCTTTTTTATAAGAATGCTACTTCTTAATGTCTTCAAATGTTGGACTCTGTTTCCCATGCTTCATTAAGGCTCATTACAAACTGTAGAGCCATGACATCACTGTGACCTGTACTCTCAGGTGGGATGGCCTTCCCTCTCTACTAGAAGGCAGTGTCATTGGTACACTTTTATTTACAAGGCCCTTCTTGGATTATTGCCCTCTTATATTTGTACCTGTTAGGTTTATTCTTTATACATCATGGGCATTGTTATTGTGTTAGCCAGATTAGACAGAGTAGAGGGCCTTCCTTCACATGGTGGATGTCACTGTGTGTATGGAGGTCATCTCATCAGGACAGCCTTCGTTTCTTTAGAAATACACAGGATATGGGCACATCTTAGAGCCGGTCTGATAAAGGGGAGCTATCTGTAATTCTTTGGCATAGAGGCAAGATGCATACAGGTCAGGGCATGGATGGCGTGTCAGTTTCTGATACGGACAGCTAAGCATCCACCTGATGCGACACATAGACTAATGAGGTATAAGAAGCAGGAGATTACCTTGGGCTCAATCTTTGCCGGACGCTCGCTGACGTTTTTTGAGCCCACAGCTGTGCAAGCTCCAAGCAATTTCTCTGTCCTTTAACGACCGGATCTGGAATAAACTCTGTTACTTGTTTACTCCTGTTTTTATAGTCCTTTTTATATGGTTTTACCCAGTTTGAGTTAAGAGTAGTAAATAACCTGCTCCCAGAAAAAGAACCGGTAGGGAAGTTCTGAGGCGCAACCGCTATCAAGGGGACATAACTTCCATATTAACATACCTTAGTTACACAGAAAAACATGGCTTCTTATGCTCTGAGATCCAACGATCAGCTGTTGCTCACTGTTCCTTTGGCTGCAAAGAGCCAGGGAAGAAGAAACTAGAAGTTGACTGAGTTTTTATCTTTAAATGCTTTTAAGGTGAAAGTGAAAGAATTTGAAGCAGCCTCAGTTATCTGTAATTGTTTTACTTTGTTTTTAATCTACCTGTCATTTAATTTAACGTATCTTTGTTTATTATGTAACTTTGCTGCCTCTTGGCCAGGACTCCTTTTAAAAAGAGGTGTTAAATCTCATTGGGATTTTTTCCTGGTTAAAAAAAAGGTTACCAAATATATATATCTATATAGATATTCAGAAATCAAACTTCTAAAATTACTTTAAATATAAATTTTTGTATATGCTGTCCAATAAATGATGTCTCAGAGAATTTCAGTTTTCCTGCAAGCCCCTCTCCCCTCTTCAAGTTTGTGTTTTCACTCTACCTTGCTAAGTGTCCCTATTGTAATGAACATAACCTGTGATGTGACCAGCTCTTCTACCTGAGACTGGATAAAGGCTGAAACAAACTGGCATCAGAACAAGAGCATGCTCCAATTCTATGGGTGAAATGGTTGAGAAAAAGGATTTGGCACAATCTGGCACATGTGGAGAGATTTGGAGACACTAGTGACACCAAAAGTTTGAAGCCCCACAGCTCTGGAACTGTTGTAGCCAGAGGTCTGAAATGTGTGGTTGACATGATGTAGAACAAATGTAATAAAATGAGACATGCCTGTTCTCAAGGATGTCTTTATTTCTTCTGTTCAAAAAAGACCTATTGTTTTTGAGAATGAAAAATAACTATTTTGAGTCATGTTTGAACTGATGCAGCTTAGGCTGTGTTTTACTCACATATTTTCATTTCTATTTTCAGAAACTAGAAGGTGTTAGCCTTAAAATGATGTATCACACGTGTAATTGGGCTTACAGTTCCTAAGTTATTTTCTTTTCCATTTGGGTATGCAAAATAGGCGAGGATTACTTCAAATTGGGTGGGCGCTTTAAGAGTAATTTTCCTTCGAATGTCTCTTACCGCAGGCATCCATGTTTGTCAAAGAACACTACTGCCACCCTTATGTTTGTGACGTCACGGTGCGGTATCGGCTGTTGATCAAGTCCCAGTGCTGTATCTGGTGTTTGTCACAACGCGCTATTATCCAAGTCATCTTGGAAACATTCTTCTTCCAAATGTTGGCTACATATCACGTGTTTTTTCTCTGGTCAGGATTTCAATGGCAAATCCTCCCTCTTCAAGTTGGCGATCAAACGATGAACCCGTCCGTGTTGGATCATCATGAATCAGAAAGGTGAAATAACTAATTTTTTTTCTCTTTTACCCGATGTATTCCAATATCCAACTGCCATGCACGTGGGCATTGTCAGCTTAACTATAGTCCTCTCGAATTGTTGGAGATTGCAGATGTGTCTAGTAGTTGCCATTGATTTAGCTTGTAAAGCGGGGAGAATGGCGCTATGCTAACCGCACTGTGACATTATTGCGGGAAGATGGCAGGAGGGAGGGGCTACTATATTTGGGTAAAAATGGCCGCTCCCATTTATAATTATTCATCATTTGAAACTGATATCTTCATTATCAAGCACAATCCTGTAATCTCACTTGATCAATGCTAAAACCCAATTTTTATGTCAGAATGTTTTAGCATCCTCTGGCTCCCATGCATCCATCATAAATATATTTATTGTTTGGATAATGTATCTGAGAGGTAACTTCCAACGTTCTGAGAATATATGTTAGTCTTGCCTCCAATTCTCAGCTAAATTTAATCATTAGTGTGAGCGCCTCCTCTGTTTTCTTTGTGAAGATGGCCTGCATCATGCCTAACGGTGTATGGAAGTACTTTAAACCTTTCAGGAAGTTTTCAATCAGAGCTCTGTCTATTCTGTCATATTTTCCAACAGCTGCTTCAAAGTTGTTGCTCAGGACACCATAGATATTTTCCATGTCGTCCCTTTTTCCAAAGAACAGAAAGAGGGCGTAGCAGTCCTTGCCAATAGAGGTGCAGAAGTCCACCATCCGCTCGTACGCGTTCTGGTTCCTGGACTCCATCTGGGCCATCTGGATGGACTCGCTGACGGGTTTCCTGGCGGCTGCTCTTTCTTCAGCTTCCTCCGTGTCCGGCAGGTGGAGGACCTGCACTGCGATCTGTATTTTAGGGTTCTTGGTTGGTTTTTCCAGGATGGCCCAAACCCAGTCAGCACCCAGGAGGATCCGCTGCTCGGGCGTCATGGCGGTGCAGTTGAAGGCCTCTGTCAAGTCTTGGTTAACGCTTTGAGTCATGTAAGTCATCAGGAATACCTGGTGGACAAAGGAAAGTGTAATATCTACTGCACAGACACTAACAGGGTATTTCCATGCATTTTGACCAAGTTTCTAGGTGATTTGTGCAGCTACCTGAGTCAGTGTCTGAGGACTCGGCTGAAACTTGCCCTCTGGATCTTTGAACACAAGATACTCCTGGGTTCTGGTCGATGCAAAAGAAATGCAGTCACTAATGACACGTGTGAAATCGCTGGACTTGTTTGCAGGTGGTGTGATCAGCTTGGCGAGGACGCCCTTCCTCGGCAATACGATCTTATCCAAGGAGGATTTCTGAGGTGAGAAGCGTTTTAGAAAGCTGAGGAAACTGGAGTTCTGCGTCCTTTTAGAAGTGGTGTTGCTGATCTTCTGGCCCATGGTGGAAGGTCGGAGGAGGGCAGAAGATCAAAGGCTGGTCTCTCTGATGCACTGAAAGTAGGAATTAGTTTAGACTGAAAGTTATTAATAAGTATTTTTCTTTTTTAACGTGGAGGGAGGAAAGCAGAAAATGTAGGTGAGTGGTTCCCATAGAAAGCAGCCCAGTATAATTGAAAGGAATGATTGTGATAGAAATAAACGAAATAAATGACCCTTTTCCAGAGGCATCTAAAAATGTGTAATGGCAGCAATGTTAAATTCTGTTTGACACTGAAATCAAAATATTTAGTTTTAAAAGTTACATTTATTGCAATGCGTAATTTTCTGTCTTAAACACACACAGATATATATATATATATATATATATATATATATATATATATATACACTATATTGCCAAAAGTATTTGCTCACCCATCCAAATTATTGGAATCAGGTGTTCCAATCACTTCCATGGCCACAGGTGTATAAATTCAAGCACCTAGGCATGCAGACTGTTTTTACAAACATTTGTGAAAGAATGGGTCGCTCTCAGGAGCTCAGTGAATTCCAGCGTGGAACTGTGATAGGATGCCACCTGTGCAACAAATCCAGTCGTGAAATTTCCTCGCTCCTAAATATTCCACAGTCAACTGTCAGCTGTATTATAAGAAAATGGAAGTGTTTGGGAACGACAGCAACTCAGCCACGAAGTGGTAGGCCACGTAAACTGACGGAGCGGGGTCAGCGGATGCTGACGCGCATAGTGCGAAGAGGTCGCCAACTTTCTGCAGAGTCAATCACTACAGACCTCCAAACTTCATGTGGCCTTCAGATTAGCTCAAGAACAGTGCGCAGAGAGCTTCATGGAATGGGTTTCCATGGTCGAGCAGCTGCATCCAAGCCATACATCACCAAGTGCAATGCAAAGCGTCGGATGCGGTGGTGTAAAGCACGCCGCCACTGGACTCTAGAGCAGTGGAGACGCGTTCTCTGGAGTGACGAATCGCGCTTCTCCATCTGGCAATCTGATGGACGGGTCTGGGTTTGGCGGTTGCCAGGAGAACGGTACTTGTCTGACTGCATTGTGCCAAGTGTAAAGTTTGGTGGAGGGGGGATTATGGTGTGGGGTTGTTTTTCAGGAGCTGGGCTTGGCCCCTTAGTTCCAGTGAAAGGAACTCTGAATGCTTCAGCATACCAAGACATTTTGGACAATTCCATGCTCCCAACTTTGTGGGAACAGTTTGGAGCTGGCCCCTTCCTCTTCCAACATGACTGTGCACCAGTGCACAAAGCAAGGTCCATAAAGACATGGATGACAGAGTCTGGTGTGGATGAACTTGACTGGCCTGCACAGAGTCCTGACCTCAACCCGATAGAACACCTTTGGGATGAATTAGAGCGGAGACTGAGAGCCAGGCCTTCTCGTCCAACATCAGTGTGCGACCTCACAAATGCGCTTTTGCAAGAATGGTCAAAAATTCCCATCAACACACTCCTAAACCTTGTGGACAGCCTTCCCAGAAGAGTTGAAGCTGTTCTAGCTGCAAAGGGTGGACCGACGTCATATTGAACCCTATGGATTAGGAACGGGATGTCACTTAAGCTCATATGTGAGTCAAGGCAGGTGAGCAAATACTTTTGGCAATATAGTGTATATATATATATATCAAATATCTGTTATTGTTTGGTCTGCCAGTGCTACATACTTATATTTAAAGAAACACTTACCAGGATGGGTCTTGAATTCGCTGCGGTATGGACTCCTCTGCCTGTTTTGAGCTCCTCTGCCTTTCCTTGCCGAGATATACAACGTCCGTCTGTCTGTGTGTGTCTGTCTGCCTGTGTCTCAGAAATAACCCATCACAGCTCAACATTCAGAGGGACAAGGAGGACTCATGGGAGGAACAGTTAAAGCTGTCTGGCAGCATTGGGTGTGGTGTTTGCACCTTGCAGCGTGGTAGGTCAACAAAAGATTCTTGTTAGGAGTTAACAGCCATCAGCATTAGAAGAATTTGATCAGCAAACAAAACGCTTAACTGTCCCGTTTCAAAAAAGGAACAGCGCTGAAGACATGAAGATCCAGATAGAGACATTAAAGTTTCATCAAAATGCAGGTTAGGCGGGACTCGTACTGTAATTTTTACCAGGGTTTAAGGCAGTATGGAAGATTTATGCTAAATAAATCATTTATGCTACTTTTTAATTTTACCCTGCTCTCATAATTATTAAAAAACTGGTCCATATAAATAGTTCTCCAGCATATCAATCACAGTGAATGTTTTTCAGACATTCTAGGGATCCTTTTTCTTGTGCATGGCTGAATTTGAGCCCAACTTCAGATTTACTCACATTTCACCAAAAATGAACTTAAAAGCTGCATCATCTGCAACCAAGATTAAACGGCCTCCTTTATGCCCCGATCATTATTCTCCACTACTGTGCCCCAACACTTTTTGCTCTGTGAAGTTATTCCATTATATATCCAGCCTGTTCATCGACTTTTCCCCACAGAGGTAGAAAGCTAAAAAAGCAGAATATGTTCAAAAGGACGACTATGTTAGAAGAGGAAACCTGATGATTTCCCACATCTACCAACAGACTTTGAAGTCACGTCAAAACTGGTTTTGCTGGAAAATTTACAAACATGAATATTAAAATACAGAGGTAGGTAGTAACTATTTACACTGACTCATTAGCTGTACTTTTCACTTTGACCAAGAAAACTTTCTGATTAATTTACTCACCATGAGTATTCTGAGATCAGTTGAATAGCATGTTATTTATTCTTTTTTTTATTCATTCTTATTTTATAGTTTTAAAACAATAAAATTTGCCATCGGATTACAGCATTTTGAATATTAAATCAAATGTTACAATCCTACTATCCAATAATTACTTGTTAATTGAGTAGCCATTTTATAAACTACATTTTAACTTTTATTTGAGCAGTTTCTTAACTTTCTGCTTTACTTGAGTAAAGAAATGTTAAAGTAGTGCCTCCGTTGACTGAGATAAAGTTTTGGGTTTTCTACCCACCTGTTAAAATTGTCCTGGATATCCTGGGAAATGACAAAAACTATAGATGAAGGGTTCAAGACCTGAGTTTTCATAGATCTGATTCATTATATCTTGTATAAATTTTCTGAAGCTTAATAGAAAACCAACATCCCAGTTAGTAAAAAAAAAAAAGAAAACCTCCAAAGTCTCAAAGGTGAAGCTGGAATGTACTGAAAGTTTATTAGACAAGAATAGCAGTCTATTGCATTTGATCATCCAGACATGGAAAAGTTCACCTGCTGAAACTTAAACGGAATCAGAATAGAAAAAGGAAACTGAAATGACCCTGAATGTGGCTTGGTTGGCAGGACAAGATGGTCGTAATGTTTCACAAACTGCTGATCTAGGATTCTACCACACAGCCAATTCAGAGAAAGGAAAATACCCAGGAAGACCAAAACGCCTCAGAGCAGAATAATTAGACGGAGGGACATCTTTGAACCCGCGACATGAACTGACAGTGACCTTTGAATATGGAGCAAAGAGCAGGTGGGGTTTGGATTGTGGGTGTTAAACAAAACTGTTATATTAGAACATATTTATGTTTATTTTAAATACTTTAGAGTGTTTCCATCTGCTTTTGGTCTTCAACATCTGTTTGCATGTTATCAGACTAGTCTACACCCGTTTACCCTCTGATGACACAACAGTCACAGATCACAGTGGTCAGTATTATTCATAAAGGCTGCATTAAACAGCTAGAATTAAAAAGGAGCAAAAAGTCTTTAAATGTAAGAAACTTTGACTCTTCACTGAGATCCAAGAAGTGCTTCTCAGTGTTTCAGTCCATTTCTGTGGGTGTTACATGAGGAAGCAGCAGTTATGATTGGAAGCGGCTCCGCAGGGCAGAGTTACGGCTGAGGGGCCGCACTGGCAGCAGGTCTCTGATGCTCTGCAGCATTAGCAAACCGACGACCCATCCTTCAAACCAGCGCCGTCTGTGACCGCCTCAGCTCCTTCTGCAGCTCCTCCTGGCTCAGCAGGTACTGGAGGCAAAGCATCATGGGAGTGGGGGAGTGTCAGAGAGGTTGGGCACTGGTGTTTGCAACTGAGCTGGGATCAGTTTATGCTTTCAGTACAGTTAAAACCATACTGATCAAATCAGAAGCGTTTTCTGGGAATGAGAGTTTTACTTTTTATATGATCAATTATTGATAGAACACTAAGAAGAAAAAACTTTTTGACGGAGGTGAGAAAATGCACTTGTAATTTTAAATATGAATGCCAAGTGCTATGCAACAGTTTGAAATGATTTCTTCCTGCTTTGTCTTTCCAAAAAAAAAAAAAAGTTCAATAGTTCTCAGGGAATTTCTCAGCTCTTTCAAAGTTTTCCTTTGGATTTCATCTGATTTCTCACTCATTTTCATTCGACCATTTTAGAGCAATATTTTTCTTTTTGATAAACCACTCAGTGTATCAACCACCGTTGACCTTCACACACAACAAACTACTTAGTTTTATTCATATACTGATAACAAAAATAAAAACTCTACATTAAACTATAGTGATAAAAGCCTGTCTGAAGAAAATAGGTCTTATGCTTGAATTTGAAAATGCCCTGTAGTTTATAGTAGGATAATTCTAAATAAATAGTTTGCTTTTTGTTACAAACTGACTTTTAGAGAATCACCACAGAGTTTACTGAAAAAAAGGGAATAAATTGAGATTCTGTGAGAGTCTGTTAGTGAAAAGAAACCAAACCGCTCCTCCATTATTAGCCTGCTATAAAAATGTTCCCTCTGAAGATGAAAATTATCATTTGGTTTCTAAGTTAAAGAGAATTATCAGATATTTTTATTGGGTCTGCATCTGGCATTCATTTTTTTATTTATTTATTGTTTGTCACTTAAGCTTCTATTTTAAATGTGCAGAATTTTCTTTCAATTTGTTTCCATTTTGAGTCAAAGACCCCTCAGAAAGGAGTTTCCCTGCCATCAGAGCCACTTCAAGCATTCAGCATGCTGAGGAGAGTGTACCTTCATCAGTATTTGCCCCTTTCCCACTTGTACCAACTTACAAGTGAGAAAGGCGCTCAGTTCACCTTTTCAATGTTTCCATTAGTCGCTATCTGGATCTATTACTATGTTTAGAGCTTGCTCATTGTGATTCCAAGTCACATCATTATTTGAGAACTATAATGTCAAAACCTTTTGATGTCGGGCTTCCTGTGTATATAAACACCTTTATAGCAACCAATAGGTAGTTTTAGCTATAGGTAGCGTTAGCTTAGCTTTACATGCGCATTAGATTTAGCCTTTTACAGTTGATTTTTCTATCTCTGCTTCTGTCTCCTTGAACCCCAGTGGGCCTCAGCAGATGGCCGCTCACACTGAGCCTGGTTCTGCTGGAGGTTTCTACCTGTTAAAAGGGAGTTTTTCTTCTCCACTGTCGCTACAAGCATGCTTAGTGTGAGGGATTGCTGAAGAGTCAATGAGTCAATCCAATTAACTGGTTTTCCTTAGAAAACCTTCAATCAGTTTGACTGGATGATCTGGTTGAACTGTAAAGTGCCTTGAGATGACGTGTTGTGAATTGGTGCTATAGAAATAAACTGAATTTAATTAATATCCTTCCATTTAATACCGCTTCTCTCTCTCTCCATATCCTGTCTATAACCAGGTTGCTTCTTCTAGCTGCCCACAGCCTTCCTTGGTTCTCCTAATTTACATTTAAGTCTGACAAGAGCCATAATGAACTAATCTGATCATAGCTGACCCAACTGGAATAGATAATCTGCCAATAAAGAAAGACGTAATAGGGTACCACCAGATTATGTACCGTTATAGGGCTCAATGATAGTTTTTTTTAAACCAATCTAACTGTATTATCTAACTGAATTGTTTCTCTAAGGTGACTTGAGATGACATGTTTTGAAATGCCACTATTTAAATAAACTGGATTAAACTAAAACATGTTAACTCTACATGCATGCAACCCTCATGAATCATGGAAGTCCTGAATTAGTCTGTGGCAGCCTTCGTCCACTGGAGATCACATTATAAATGCTTCAGCATCATTAAACGACAAAGCAGACATGCAGTAGTGTGATGGGGTATAAAAAATTTGATTTGATAGTATTTGTTTGAAGTGCTTTTTATTATTGCCAATTCATAGGCACAAGTGAATTGTATATTCACAGTGAGGTAGCTCCAAAGTTGCAGGTCAGGAATTCAACTTAGAGCTTTTGATCATAAATTAAACTTGATAAGCTTTGAGATTCGGAAATGGCAGATTTAAAAAATCATGTATCACTACAATAACAAGGGACACAACAGTAGAGCAAGTGCTTCAATGTGAGGAACATTCATTAGAAAGATCAACTCTTGATACTTTAGGTTTTGTTGCATTTTTTTCCACTTATGCTTAAAATTTGTGTTTTTTTAATCTATCACACAATGCGTTACCATTGTCAGGGTCAAAGGATGAATAGAAAATGAGTAATTTACAGTAATTTGACAAAATCCAAAGAAAAACTTGTGAATTTTCAATTAATATAATGTAATAATAGAAGTCTAACAGATTCAAACTGATCCCAAGTCAGCCACTGAATATTATTTTAGCAACAACAAAATACTTCATTTAAAATTGAAATTAGCCTTTTAATATTATTAAAACAGCTATAGCTTAGATATAGCTTTGTGATTACGGCTCAAATATGGAGTCAATTTTGTTCCATAATTTCTGTAAGAAAAGAAAACTTTTTTTAAACTTACAAAAATGTTTTAATTAATAAAAGATCTTAAGACAAACTTTCCACATTTCCTTAGATTGCAATATATTTTTTTAAATATTTTTTCCACATTTAATTTTTTTCCCAATTTTTTTTTCGGATTTAGCTTTTACAAATTGCATTCTTTTCAAATTGCATTTCACAGATGACATTCTCTTCACTTTAAGACCAATGCAAACATTCTCTCTTCTGCAGACCAATAGAAATCCATCTTTGCTCCTGACACCAGAGGAAGGCCCGCCCCCAGAACTAAAGAGAATGTGAACAAATACAAATTGTAAAAAAATAAAAAAAAGAAAACGGCAAAGTTTCTCTCAAAGTCTTATTTTTCATGTTTTTCAAAATGTCCTTTCTGGATTGCATTTTTTTTTTATTTCAATTTACAAAACATGTTATTTGATTGTAACAATAATAGAACAAAATTCACTCCATACTCAAATTTTCCAAGATGGTAAAACTTCTTTGTCGCTACAGACTGAGACCGTTTTCATGATAAAAACTACATGATGACCTGAAAAGAACCGAGCAAAAAGAAACACAGCTGAGAGCGTGAGAAGAAAAACACCACAATGTGTTTCTCACTTGTAAAAAAAAATAGTGCTATTGCCTTATTTTCACACAGTTGTGCAGCATTACATTGATTAGCTGTTTTTCTCAAATATTCAACTGAAGTTTCCATCTGAAAGATTTGAGCTTCTGTTGCTACAGACAACAGGAAGCAAGCTGCAGGAGCCATTAAGCAGCAGCTCGTGTGTGTTGGTGCTTACTGTGAGGTTGTTGATGCTTTCAGACAAAGCTTCTATTTCTAAAATGGTGCTCTCTGCGTTCACCATCTGCAACACACACACACATCCGTCACTGATGTAGACGGAAACATTTTCTGCATTTTAAAAGACTGGAATGCATTCAACAGTTCCCATCAGAAGTCTACATTCGGTCATCATTGGCACGAATCTCATCTATTTGGAGTTTTTAAAGATTCAATTAAACTCTTTTATTTACAGTTTGTTTTGTTCTCTTAAAATTAAATAATTTAAGCATGATAGAAAAATTGTCTAATATGCAAATCTATATTTGGATCGAGTATCTCAGTCATTTTGGTAGCCAAATTCTGCCTGGATACTTGAGCTTTTTTTTATAACCATAGGTTATACTTTTGTACAAAATCACAGACTTGATCGTTCCTTTATTGCTCCAGAGTAGCAGAAGCAACTGCCTTTTTGTTTTTTTCTAGGGATATTTAGAACTGCATTTGACCGTTAAAGTCAAACTGTTAACTGAGGCATCATTAGGTTTTTGGACCAACTGTTTCATTTACTTTGCTACATGCTCTTATAATTTTTTTTATTTTTATCTTTACTGCTTTCATTTTCCTTTGCACTTTGTATTGTCTTTGTAGTAAACTGTGCTTTACAAATATATTTGCCGTAGGGGAAGATTGTTGGAACTTTGAGTTGAGGATCTTAAAATAAGTTCTGCTTAAAGACAGATGGATGCCTGGATAGCATCCAGTTTCAATAACCTTAACTGTTTCTAAGAGACAAAGTAGTCAAATACTTTCCAGTCAGGATTAGGCCAGGAGTTCAGTGATGAATGCAGTGTAAATAAATAAATATGGCAGCATTTTGCACCATATTTATTTTGCGATGCACTAAACCTTTCCATATCAATGCCTTGTGCACCGTGACTTTAAATTGGTTTCCTTTTCTCCTGCACTGTTTACATTCTGATCACTGCTGCACTTTATAAATAGTAATCCTCATTCACTGTTGAAAAGTTGTATGCGTCGAAATCGACAAAGTTTGTCTAAGTCTGAGTGATGCTGGAAGAAAACAGAATAATGATGTAAAATTATTTTTCCTCTCCACTGTCGCTACAAGCATGCTCAATGTGAGGGATTGCATCCGAGTCAATGAGTCGATGCAATCAACTGGTTTTCCTTAGATAGAAAACTTTGAATCAATCTGACTGGATGATCTGGTGAACTGGAAAGTGCCTTGAGATGACGTGTTGTGAATTGGCGCTATAGAAATAAACTGAATTGAATTAATGCATTTAAGCCTGGATGTGTGATTTTGAAAATAGTTAAATGAGATTTCTAATCTGTGCACCCACTTCCATAAAAAAAAAAAAAAGATTCAAAGCTGTATAATTGTAAACACAAGTCAGCCATGAAAAAATGGTATTCATACCAGTGATGAGTGTAAACTGTTGGCTGACTAGTTTTTTTTTTTCTTGTCCCTGCAGTTATTCTGAGCCATGCTCATGCACCTCCATGTTACCTGTAATGGGGATGTTATGGTGTTCTGATTGGTTAGTGGTTGCTGAAGCTGCAAGGGCCACGGTGGTGATGAGGATGGTAAGGATGAAGGCAGGTTAGTGCTTGATGCAGTTTACTGAAGCGAGCTGCAACAGTGAATTCATTAGATTTCTGTTTCCTTTTTCATTTGATGGTAGAAGCATATAACAACATGTTTAATCTATAAAGAAACTTTTCCATAAAACAGACTCCTGAGTTTAGAATGAAACAAACTTTACACACAAGATTTATTTTCTTAAAGTATTTTTATAAATCTTGACATTTACAATTTTATCTTAGTTTAGCAAATCTTCTTTGCTATAAAAATATCATTACAATGATTAAGAAAATAATGGTATAAAAATCAACACCTTAGGTATCAAACAAAATACGTTGTAGTATCATTAGTTCTGTAGTGACATAAATATTAAATAAAATCCCTCCATATATTTCATTATAATATTGCACAGGTTGCTCTTAGCCTGATCAGAAAATAAAAGGTAAAATCCATGCAGAGGTTAACTGCGATTAAAAAAATATCTACAGGAGGTGTGAGATGCATTAAAGGTTGCTCGTTTATGCTGCATGACTTTTAGGAGCTGATGCAACAGGAATCAAGAGGAAGGCTTTGTTCTAGTATGATGGGATGGTTGGGTTGTTAGGCACAAGTCTAAGGTCTGAGGTGGAGGTTGGGTTAGTGAGGCATCTGGCTGCAAGTCGAGAACAAAATAGCACCCTGCAGGATGACTGTAGGTTGGTTGGGTTTATCAGGGTAGGTCCAAGTCTCTGCTAGAGTAAGGCACGGGGTTGGAAATGGAGTCGAAGCGAGCAGGAAGGGGTCAGGCTGCGAGCAAAGTAGGCAAAGCAGCAGTAGGGGATATCTGATTGGCTGATGGGAAACTTCGGAGTGTCCATAGAGTTATCTCTGGGGTTGTCATGGAGATGCGTCAGTTTTTCTCTCCTCATGCCCCACCTGGTCCCGGGGGAGCTCTCGGTCCAGGATGGGACTCAGACCCCTGAAGCCGGTGTACGGGCGCATCTGCACCCCGTTGGCTACAGACTGTCCCGACTCAGGCGAGGAAGACTCTACGGGACAGATGTAGTCTGTGGACTCGTCCGTCCGTCTCCTCCTGAGGCCCGTCAAGTTAGAGAAGCCCAACTTCTTTGGCTGCAGCAAAGACAGAAAAACAGTTTTACTCTTCCAAACTGTAGGTGATAGGAGAACATGTGCTAATTAAATTAAATTTCTTTATACAATACAACTTTCTGACATTTTTTCAAATTCTTTAAAAGGTTTTATTTAAAGGTATAGTGGAGGGTATTTTATTTCTGGGTGGATCAGCAAAATAAATGGTCCTCCTAATTTTCAATCATTCTGGTGATGTGTTACATAAGGCCGTCCTACATGCTCATCCCCATTTTCACAGTTTGTCAGTTAAAAATCACTATTAAGGTAAAAACAAGTGTTAGCTAAAAATCGTTAAATGTGGAGCTTGTTAAAATGTAGTTAATCATCTGACACGTCACATAAAATGTTATTAAAACCCCACAACTGAATAAAATCCGCCATGTTCTGTGTGGCTCTGTGGAAGTGAAACTCCAGCTTTATTCTGGCTTTAACGTTGCACTTCCACAGAGCCACGGCATCAAGGTGACCTCCCTCCTGCAGTCTGTTTCTACGGCACAGGTAAACGGCCATCTTTGCTTATAAAATTTTAATTTGGCTTATTCCTTTTTTTTAGGCAAACTCCTCCTATAAAAAGAGTGTTTGTTCCAAAAAGACTAAAAACACTAATTAAAAGGCTAAGAATTGTCTTTAGTCTTGTGCATTCCATAAAAAACGTGGAACATGTTTTCAGACAGACCGCAGAATGGACACTCGTTTAAAACACCCCGATTAATAACGGATAAAAACGAGTTTGTGGCGATGGCACCGTGTAAAATCGTGCCAGTTGGTTTTTTGATCGGAGGCTTGTGTAAAGTCCTCCACTAAGGTGCTTTTTCATGAAGTTTTTCAGTCCAGATGCAGAATGGCCAGTTCTGAAGGTCTCTTTGATTAATGACTTTTGTGCAGCTGTGGTAAAAGGCTTTCTGCTCCATATTTGATAAAACCATTCTCTGTGGGTCCAGGCTGGGTAGCAGAGGTCTGTTATGCTCAGGGAAAAATTGCAAATCTGCTTTTGGAAAGTAAGCTTGTACGAGTGATGCAAAGGGCAACTTTTAAACAGAGTTTGCACAATGAGAAATGGGCTTCTGGGCAGCTACAGGGATGTTAAAATCCTCCACTATACCTTTAAGATTTAAACACTAGTAACTATGCTTTAAACAAAGAACTGATGCTACAATTACAGACCAGCCTGTTTTGGTAGAAATGTTGTCCAGAAGCTACTGCAAGAGTAACTATAAAATATTAGATTGTTGGAGATGGATGTTTAACTGTTTCTCTTTAAAAGTCTGTTTTGATCATCAAGAGTCTTTAAAGTCAAAAGTAAGCCATGCACTTAAACAAGTATTCAGAAAAGAAACAGTCCCACAGCATCACAGATCCTCAGATTATTGGTAGGCATGAGGTGCTTTTCATCATTTTCATACTTTGCAACTGATCCAACTGAAGTATTTGTTGTCGACAAACCTTGACCGAAGTTTCATGGTTCCAGTCTCTGTATAGTTAGATTTTTTTTTTTCTATGAGTTTTTACGGCACTAGTGGCTCGTTTTTTCGACAGTAGGCTGACAGGAGAGAGGTTTTGAGAGAGGGGGAGGGACATAGGAAAGGATTCGAACCCTGCGTTAACGACCATTTTTTTCCGAATTTACATGAATCAATAATAAAAATGTCTGATCTCAGGATAGTTAAATTGACAAAGTAATTACGTTGAATATATTTTATAAGCTTCTATTTATGTTCAAATGAATAAGATTTGTTTGGAACTGAAGATTTAATTAAATTTTATGTCCAACCTGTAACCAATCGCTATTGTGTGGTTGTTTGAAATATTTTCAGAAATCTACCATTATTTCTGCTATTTGCTAATTTTCCGAAATACATTACTTTCAAATTTAAATAAATAAATAAAAAAACTTTTAGTAATTTCTTTAACTGATGACAGTTCAAATCTGTCTCATAAATCTGTTTCTGAGGGATTTAAACTCTCTTATGTCAACATGGAGCTTTAAAAACATCAAAGGTTTTGCACCATAAATGTTTCCATTTCAAGTTTTCTGGTGGATTATTCTTGCATGTTTCATTGAAGAACAGAGCGACTCAAAGCTGAGATTTCAGCGTCTTAAAAAGGAGAGGAAAAAGCTGGGGAGTCCAGGATTCAGTTTGCAGCATTAAACTAAGAAGGGCTCATAGATTAAACTGAGCTGACATGCAGAGGTCTCTGCACAGATCAAGGTGTTTTTCTTCACACATTAAAAAGGAAATCGGTGAACTGGGTGTGTTTTAGAACAGATCTATCATTCCATGCTTTCTTACCTTGACTTTAGCGGTGATGCTGAGTGGGGAATATCCTGCTGCTTCGGTGTACTCCTTCTTCTCCTGCTGCGCCTGAACCCCCACTAGGTTATTGAAGTTGGTGTTCAGGTGGCGCCTCAGCAGGGTTTTTTGAGGAGAGATGTTCAGCAGCATGGCCATTGTGTCGGAGTTAAACCGAGGCTCCAACATCTATCAGGAAAAGCAAAGTGAGCGGAGTGTGATTTGGATTCATGATTGTCTTTAATCGTTTGAATAAAGATGCTCACTATTAGCCCTCCATGAACACCACTGCCCCTCAGATTGGGAGCATACTCCGCCAAGTCCACCGATCTCAGCCACTCCATGACTCGGTGGTTGGACCATTGGACCACTTCGCTGGGACTGAACTCACACTGAGGTACAAGGAGACATGAGAACATAATCAACCTTAATACTAGTCCTCTTATAATACATTTAAACAAAGTAGCATAAACTAACAGGATGCACACCACCACTGGGTGAATTGCACATTGGCTCAGATTTGCCGAGTCAGCAAATTGCCATGCCTGGAAAACTGAGCATTTAATGCTAATTTTGGACTTTAAGACTTTAACTATTATGCAACACATTCTTCAACACAGCCTCATCTGACAATCACTTCACATTTTCATATAGAGCTGAAAGAGTTGTTTGGAGTAATCCATTATTGAAATATTCTTCAACTAATTTAGTAATCAATTCATCGTTAACTGGAGTATAGAGACTGTAAACATGTCTTTAGCTGACAGAGAAACCCACTTAGAGCAGTAATTATACCAAAACTATAAAAATATATATAAATATTTTGAATTTAAGATAAAAAAAAAAAATGTTTCTTCTGTCAGTATGCTCTATCCAGAACTCCACAAGTGGAAAAGTTTTAATTTCACCTGTTGTAATGTAGGAAAAAGTTTTCTTAAGGAAACTTTGTTAATCAGGTTATTAATCGATTAATTAATTAATCAATTGACTAAATTTTTGTTAGTTGCGGCCCTATATTCATGTAGATATTGTTGGCTATGAATATTGATAGGTAGAAACATTATCTGTATGAATAGAAACTTTTTAGTACGGTTTTGAATCATTGAAGAAATTTTGCGGTCCTTTTGTGGTCTGGAAAGAACCTTATAAGGTTATTGAATTCTATGTTAACCAAAGTGTTTGGACCTTGTAAACTATTTAGAGTTTAGAAGCCACTTGTTTAAATCTATACTGTTCTTTTATGAGATTTGTCGTAAAAGAAAAGTGTGAGTTGAACTTTAGGGATTTACATTTTTTACGGCATAAAGCAAATTTAAACACGAATATGAAATCCTCCTTTAAATTCACAGATTTAAATAAAAACCAGAAGGTTTAAATTAAGGATTTATATTTCGCACAGATGAATCATGTACCTCATTTCCAGGTCTGCGTTTGAGGCAGTTGGGGTTGAATTTGTTGACGTGAAGCACATGAATGGCACATTTAAGGCTGAGATGGTGCAGCTGGCTGGTCACTTTGAGGAACAGAAGGTCATTCTAAGAAGGCAAAGAGCAAAATAAGAGCAGGAAGAACGAACGCAAAGAGACGCCATCCAGCTTTATCTCAGTGAAACTCACCACGGTGAGGTACTGCAGCATCTGTCCGTCCACTCTCCCATCGTTAAACTGGTCTTTGTACTGGGGGAGGCCAATGTCATCGAGCCAACCTGGAAAAAAAAACGCACAGAGAGGATTTAATGAGGAAAGTCCTCAGAAAAACCTCAATACGACAGAGTAGAGATCACGTACGAGTGACCCAGATGTAATCGAGCTCTGCTGATTTTTCCTGCTGTTTGCTGGAGACGTTCTTTAAGGACAGCTGGAGCTTCTTCCTGTGGAGGGGATTTTTCATTGACAGCTCCTGAAGACAGACAGAAAAACCCACACAAACAGATTATCTGAGAACCAAAGCACAGTCAGATTGATTTGACTAATTATTATGATGCTTATAAAAGAGACAGAAATGTCATTATTAGTTGTAAAATTCCCATTGATGGGGGCGCAACTAAAGAGCCGTCTGAAAAGCAGAGACAGGCGTAGTTAAATATCAGACTGACAGAGAAGCAATAAGCTGAAAACGGATACACCTGCAGACATCTTAGATTGCCCTAGATATGAAATGAAAAAAGCTGAGGAGAAGCTGCACACAGACAAGTAAACATGCAGTTGACATAAATGGCTTTGGAAAAGCAGAAAATCTAAAAGGAATACTTGTGTGTGCCGTACCTTCTCTAGGTCGTGAGGAGCAGCCGCGAGCAGAGTCTGACCGCTGCTGACCCACTGCTGAGCGAGGAGGGCATATTGACCGAGTCCGATGTCCTCAAGCCAGTCGCAAACCTGCTCGGTGTTCCACTTAGAAAATGGCAGCTTCAGATCTCTGATCATATGGAAGGGAAGAGAAGCCAAAGTTAAAACCAGAATAAAATAGAAAGTTTAATCTATCACCCAGTGGCGGCTGGTCAATAGAGGGCGCTAGGGTGCCGCCCCACCCACCCAATGACCCTGATTAAGACATAAAAAAATATATATATTTTTTCTAATTTAATTCTAAATTAAAATGTTAAATATTTTGAAATATTTTCATATATATTTTTTAGATGTTCAAGATAAATAATCTTTAATGAGGAGTAAAGCGTCACATAATTTTTCATCAGATTGATGACACATTTCCGTCCTAGGGCGCAAAAATCTTTGCCCATTGACTCCCGTGAAAAGTTTTACACGCGCAGTAGCTGCTCTGCAATACAAAGGTATAGGAGAGCTCGGGGTGATGGAGATCTGCACCCTGGGGTGACAGGAAATGAATTTGCTCACCACCTCCCGCCTCAGTGGAGACGTTTTGCAGATGATTGACATGTCAAGTTGCAGAAACTGGAGACGCATTGGAGAGAGAGAGAGAGACATGGCGGAAGAAACATCCTTTTCCAGGACCTGGTTTAGCTACAAGGCTTGGCTAACTGCATGCAGCGAGGCTAATGCTTTATTCTGCCTGCATTCTTTTTCAAACATCAGGATCTGACCCAGCATGGATAAAGACAACTAGGACTGATTTAAAATGAATAAAAATGCAACAGATTGGTGATCCTCTAAAATTCTCATGATTACCTCTCTATATTTATTTCTCTCTCTGTATGTGAAAAATGTTCTTTAAGTTTAGATCTCAATTGTCTTGTTCCATTTGCAAAATGTCTCTTTTATGTCAAAAATTCTAGAACAAATGCACTTATTTAAAAAAAAAAATTACTATCTAGATTTCCATTTCTTCCAGTGCAATGATTGTAAAATCCATCTAGTGACCCCCTGCTGGGTGTCTCGTGACATCCGTGGGTTCCCGGCCCTATTTAGGGGACCCCTGGGTTCCCTAAATGTATGCATGGGTGTGATACACCAGAACCAGGATGAATCCAAACCTCTGGGTTGAAACATCGAATCTATACCAGTTATAAATTTTAGGAATGAGATTATGTCGTCTCCATGCAACACTTTAAAGGAATAGTACACCCAAAACATGATTAGCCTTCATTTTCTACTCACCCCCATGCTGAACAACACTCTGGAGTACTTTTTTGATATCTCAAATGCATCTGGAGATCTGGGAGGCTTCTTGCTGTCTGCTGACATTCAAATAATGGAGGTCTATGGCGCCCGAGGCAGAAAGGTCCATAAAAGTCCACAAAAAACGTGTCAATATTCCTCCATACTGCTCGTCCAATGTATTCCAAGTGTCCTGAGAGGGTAGCGTCCATAATTTACTCGAAACGAAGTCATCTAGAATGTTTTTAGAGCATAAACAGTAGTGTATAGGATTTCCTAAAAGCGCGTTCACGAGTCTACGGAAACCGCGGCAGACCAAACCAGATGAAAGTGCGCATTGTTCAGCATGGGGGTGAGTAGAAAATGAAGGCTAATCATGTTTTGGGTGTACTATTCCTTTAACTTGTTTTCCCTTCAGTCTTTTAAGAGTCGTCATTATAAATGAAACATGGACCCGATAAGAAAGTTGATAAGCGTGTTGTTGTACCGTGTTTTCCCTGGACGGGCCAGCCTCGGCCCAGCTGTCGCTCTGAAGCCTCCTCTCTTGAAGTCTCCCAGCTCCGGATCATGAAGCTGAACTGGGCTGCCCGACTGACTGCGGCGAATCCTCCACACAGCAGAGACACTTCATTTCTATTTGTCCATTTTCTACGTCCAGGTTTACTTTGAGAGAATAATCAGAGGTTGGATTCTTACCGTCCCCAGAGTTTTTTAATGCCTCTGTGGTTCTTCCTTTTCTCAGGAGAGACAGGCGACTGTTGTCCTGAGTCCAGTCCAGAGGATAGCGGGGACTGATCAGATAGCATGCGCTCCTCAAGCTCCGCCGGATGGTCTGACAGAAATAAAGAAAAGAAGAATTCAATCCATTTTCGTTTCAGTTGATTATTTTTACTTGGACTGAACAAAAAAGAACATCTCATGCTCTGAAGAGGAGACAAGAGATTGAAGACAATAACCTGCAACAAAATTCAAGGGCTGTCCATCGTCTACTTTTTCTAAGTAACACATTTAAACACATTAATTCTGTAAACAAACTTCAGATCGATGCTGAAAGTGAAAATGAACTGAAAACAAGGGGAAAAAAAGATCAGGATGAGATGCAATGTGACCATGCTAACAGAAACCAGCAACAAACAGAAAAACACGATAGAAAAAATGATGCCTAATAAGCTAAATCCTCAAAGTAACAGAATTGCACTTCAAATATGCAAACAAACAACAGCAAAGATGTGCAAAGCATTCAAACAGACTCAAATTAACAAATTAAATAAAACCACAGCCTCCATTTAGGGGGTCATGCATGTAGAAAGCATGCTAAATATAAGGTAAAATCGAAGGCTTCAGTGTGCAAACATTTAGACACAGTTTTACCACCAGCATGAACAGGATCTGAAGGGGAATGTCAAGAAGCCAGATGTTTTGCAACTTTTCCCATTGGTGATCTTTTTCCTTTAACTCAGTTTTTAACAGCCGGTTTTTAAAAACTGGTTCGACTCCATCAACTTAAACACAACACCCCCTCACTCCAAGCAGATTTCCTCAGCTACTTTTGGTTTACAGACTCTTTGTTGGGTTGAAATGCTGTACCCACCAACATTATAGAGGTCATGTTTCCCCGGAGATCCTGAGACCGTGGCGATAAGCGCAGCGAGGAGAGAGCAGAGGCCAGCGTTAATCACGTACTTCATCTTTAAAACAAATGCTGTGCAAATGCTGCTTTTTTCACAATTATGACAAGCACATCTATAAGCCTCTGATTGGTACAAGCAGCTCGTTTTCTCACAGTTTTAGAACAGAGTTTAAGCTGCAACCACTAGTGTTGAAGTCTAAGGGAAGCAGCTGTTTCAATCGTTGCATTTCCGAATTCTCCCGAGTGGTGCCCGACTTTACACGACTGAATATAGTGAATGTGATTGATGAAAGGTTCACAAGCAAGTTTGGTTGTGGTCGGTTTGTAGGAAGCATCTTGCTAACCAGTTAGCAACTTAGTGCTAGTAGGTTCCCAATGGGAAATTCCATTGGGACCAAGTAGCACTAAATTGGTGACTTAGAAACGACGCTGTCAAGGAACGCTATGGACAGCGGAAACATGCAAGAGGAGGAGAGTTTAGTGTCGGAGGTCGTGGATGAGTCTCCTCCTGTGCAAGCTCATTGGTAGAATTCCCTTATGACAGAAAAAAGGACACTTGAACGCGATTCATATCATTTTATCCACCGGAGGGGGGAAATATTTATTTTAATTCCGAATTCCTACTGCTGTTTTCAACACTTCATAAATTCAGCGCTACATCGTCAGACATCTCAGTTTTCTCCCCAACTTTCATTTCATCTCAGGCTGTTTTAGAGTCACAATATCGCATTACGTAGATGCACATGCACAACCAAATATTGTTGAACTTTTACTGGAATTCATGTGTGCTGGTCGAAACCAGAGTTTGCTCTGACACTGGAAAGAATGTTTATACTGACGTTCTCTGTTTATGCCAAAAACCTCTTAATATATCATCTTATTGCGTACGAATCAGCCATTAGGGATCTGATCATTGCTAAGACTCATACTTCAGCATGTACTGCTAGGATTATAAGGCCACGAATAAGGATATATAAGGCAGTATAGCTGCTTCCATATTTGGCGAGCCAGCCAGAATATTCTACACTCAATCATACAATTGTTTTATTTAGAGGAGGAAAGCGGGGACGAAGATGTTGTGGAAGAGGACGCCAGGGCGGCAGAAGCTTGGTTTGGTGTAGAAGGCTTCCAGCCGTCCATGTTTGAGCCCTTGCCTCGCAACGCTGCCAGTTCTGTTAGCTCTACGCCTGCCGAAGACACAGACGTCCATCCCCGTGAACACTGGGACGCAACTCAATGGGAAAGGAAAGGATTCTGGTTTCAACCGTTGCGTATATTAGCTGCGACTTAAGACATATACATAAGTTGATATATGATTGGCCGAATTTAGGTGTACGAGCCGACGTATAACTAACTAGCCTGCATAAAATAACGATTTTAAGACAGGGTTTTAATTCAAATAGAAATTTTCTAACTTTTGGGACAATATGGTCTGATAAAACTACATTTATACACATGTTTAAGCCAGAATGATTTAAAATTTAAATATTCAGTTTTACTTCTGTTTATTTCTGGACTTTCTTTAAACTGGCCGACAGAGCAGACTGCATGAGGACAGGAAACAGAGAATTAAGTTCATGTAACATTTGTTTATGTTGGTTCCCTATACAAGCACTTTCTATTAGTGTGTACTCCTCATCCTCTCATGCATCCCCTTTGATTCCCCTCCTACTTTAAGCTCTGGTTTCATAAGGATGGAAACAGTGTGCTGGCTATGAGCTTATAGCTTCAACTAAAAAGTTTTAGCAAATGCTGATGTCAGAGAAAGAGCCAGGGTTTATCTTAAAGAGCCCTCTTGAGTCATGAGGGAGTCCTACTAATCCTGGCTTAATCCTCAGTGATCCTCGGGGAAAACGTTCACCCAACCTGACTCTGCTCTCTTTGGAGGCTTTACCCTGACATGGAAAATCCTGTTTCCTTCAGCAGCTAATGCTGTTTTTGTTTCCCTGACTTCAGCACAGGAGCGTCAGTGTTTTGGATCAATTCTTCTGGATGAATAATGTTGACCTTTGAGTCTCTGTGAGGACATACAGTACCTAAAGCTGGAGCGCTGGCACTCCTGCACCGAACTGTTGTCAGAACACGAAAAAGAACAATCCGTGAGCAAAGATGACAGAGGAAAGAAACAAAGAGCAAAAACATGAAGCAAGTGAGGCACAGTAGGTTAAAAAGACATATTCAGAACTTAAAATGAGCCTTCATGTTAAACTCTTTGCAAACATTTGTTATGGAGGCCATATTGGCTTTACTCAGGTTAGTTGGGTACTGACTTGGCCTGAGCTTACCAATGGACTTCCAACAATAGAACACCCCCTCTGTTTTTCTAAATACACCTCGAAATGGTAAAGTTAAAGGGGTCAGATATTCATTTTAAGATAATCTGGTTAAATTCAAAGACAACGACTCACATGAGTCCCACTTTGCACTGAGTTGCTGGCATCAGACCTTAATAAGTCATTACAATCCCATTTGGGGGCCTTTATCGGCTCTAGCCTGGCCAGTCAGACTGACTTACACCATGTTCACCACATATCAGGATGGAAAGAAGCAGGTAGAGCCTAATTTCAAATGATTTGGCACAAAAACATCTTTAGAAAAGAAAAGCGCTTACAGCAGCCAGTTAAATTAAAAGATATATATATATATATATATAAACCTCGCTCTGTTGCAGCTGCAAACTTGACTGTTGCAGTTACAGAAAAGCCCTGTTGCATAATGGGCTCACTTGCCATGCTGTGATTGGTCCAGTCAGTTTTAGACCACACAGTGTTTTGCTGTACCAGACTGACTTATGCTTCGCAGTCAGTTTGT